>NW_028292580.1:9463429-9635661 GCF_029948245.1 Actinia tenebrosa | reverse complement strand
CTAAATGTGTTCAGCGTTAAGTCTGTCAGGACCTGTATCCTTTAGTGGGTAGCGTGATACTTGGGGCAATTCGGGTACAAAACTGAGGTGCTGAAGGTTAGAAACATCCATTATATTTACTAAGGTACGACGCTTTTGGGGATGATATGAGGAGCAGCCACATCACGACAAACCGTGATTATGCCAACTGGAGAGCCTTTAGGAAGATGTTTCCGCATGCAGACCCTAGTAAGTTCGAAAAGACGCCGATGGGATTTACTATAACGGCGAAAGAATGTACAGCAATACGGACTTGGAGCCGCATGAGGAGAGGAAAAAGGCACAGCCATTTGCCAATAACGAAGGAGGCACCCGTGCATAAGCGCCCAATTTTCCTAGAAACTTATTGTTAACCACGGAAGATTACCATTTTTACGATGCTGAAGGTGGTTGTAAACGACTTTGAAACGATGGTAACGTTCCTGAAGATTTCAGTGGGTAGGCAATCATTTGACTGTAGTAGTAAGGAATATCTATGGGGATACGATGTTAAGCATACGTCGGGTAAAGAGGCCAGGGAATGGTTAGCAGGACCCAATATGCGATATTGCCGCAGCAGTTAAAACTTTGCTGTCTGGGCCGCCACTAAAGGTTGTGGCGTTGCCGCGGATATGTTTCACGTTCCGATCATGCGGTTTCACGTTGCCTTTACGGTAAGGAGGTTGTTGAAGGAGCTAACGTACCTTTACCGGGAGATAAGGCATTTAATCCAATGAATAATCGATATAACGCCGCCAGCCCTAGAAAGGTTAATTAATGAGTTCCAAACCACAGCAAAGAGACTTTCGTTACAAAGAGGGTAAGACGCATGGCCTTGGCATCGTTTACGTTTGGGGTGCCAACGGTGAGAAGCCGGCCGATTATGGGCATCAGGAATACCCAAGTAATGAGTTAGAGTTCGGTGATATGGGTGGTGATAAGAGTAATAATTCATTAATACTAGAATTCAAACGAACTACCCCGGCACTTGGGATCCATTTATGTTAATGAAAGGAAAAGGTTTAAGGAACCTAGCCAGGATTAACCGCAAGCATTGAAGCATTTGTGTACTGCATCTTAGGAGCGCAGGTAAATACCCGCAGCCCCCATCGTTGGATCCCAAGGTGCTTCGCGGGAAACGCAAGAAGAATTCCTAACTTTATTTGAGTCAGCAATAATAGAGAACGACATATCCAAGTCGGTGCAGAGATATCAATTAGCGGTGCAGCAGTCTAAAGTGCGACTGGATTACGCTTTGTCGCCTGGTTGTTGGTTAATGCCGAGTAATTTGGTCATCAACGCCCATTCCGTTGTGGGTTATAACAACAAGCTGCAGCGAGCTACTAAGGATATGAAGTTTGGGGTGAATGACGTGAACTCTGACACTCTTAGGAACATTCCTCACTTCGTAGAGAAGCCAAAAAAGTCACACGAAGCGAAGCTACCCGTAGTTAAGAAACCATCAAAGAAGGCCCATGTTATGCCTACGATACCTGAGGAATACGACCATAACTTACTAAAAGCCGGCTTAGCCACCGCGGGTGTTGGTCTGAGCTATTATATATGGCGATGAACAACCCCTACGTAGCTGGAGTAGATTGTGTTTATACGACTTACACAGGCGAGAAAAAATACAACCAGGCGGCTTGGGTTGATGTCACGGGCATGTCTGTAGACCTAAACTACTCAGGGAAGAAGTTAATCCTTTGTAGTATTTGTATTGGTGCACATAGTCACGCTAACGTAGGATTTCGTTTCTGCGATGACAATGGTGTGGTACCCCCCATGCGCACGAAGACGAACAACAGGGGAGCCTACGCATTTCTCCGTGGAGCCCAACCCCAGCAGCGAGGAAAAATCTATCGGTTTGGACTTTACACATGGTTGCCGATTGCCACGGGAAGGTAAAGCTGCAAATGCGTGTAGATGATACGGGAAAGGTTACGGTAAATGGTATAGAAATCAGAGAGATACTATCTACAATCACAAGACCATTAGCACTCTTACGGTAATGAGTCTATAGAAGGGAATTTATTCCCTGAAATATATGAACCCACACGCGAAGGAAGATTGGTTTCTACATTTTTTGGAGGAGAAGGACTACTTAGAACAGCATTGGCATGACACCGGGCTGTGGGTAAAGGTTGGGGGCCTGGGATTGATCATGTGTACCATTAGCATTTCGACGGGGGTATTCGTGTAATGTCGGGTTTAGGATTGTCGATGAGGATAACCATCCATTACTACCCTACAGAAAAAAGATAATAATAGGAACCCAGCTCATTTCTCGTCGGAGCCCCCTCCAAGAAGCAGAGAAGACTTAACGCCGGTAACTTTTCACATGATAGCCAATTGCCAATATGCGAAGTTACAAGTTCTCCCCAACGACGTTGCCTACCTTCGGATAAATGCCGCCCCGTCAAGAGATTCCCCAACGGATGCCACTTGGAATCATAAGCCCATTAGCACCATGAGCGTGCTGCCGCTAGTTCCACATTATCAAGGCGGTGCGAATACTATCTTTACTTATCCCCAGTCGAGGACGCCTCGGGCGCCCGACGACGATAAGCCACCAGTAATACACAAGGATAAGATTAACCCTTCAGCTTCTTCAGGAGTACCACTCCAATAGCGACGACCAAGATCCAAATGTTATTCCCCACGAACTTCAACAGTTCGCCGCCGGCCCTAAGTGCCAGGCCAAGAACGCTACCCAGCAGCCCAGGAAGGCCGGCTGCCATCTTTTTTCCCAAGTCCGTTAGTCCACTGCCTAATTTCTTTACGCCCGCGCCTGTAGCCTTAAGCGTGGATAGGATAACTCCTACTACGCTCGAAATAGCAACCGCAAATGCCAGCGGAATACCATACTTCACCAGAGCTCTTTTTACCTTTTCCTTGGTGGTAAGCCCCAGCTCCTTTTCCAGGTTTTCCTTTTGCGCCTGTAATTCCGCAACTCTCTCCTGAAGGGTTTCTACTTCCCTTTGGGCAGCCTCCCTTTCTTCTTCGGTACGAGTTAGGTCCGCAATTATTTCCTGCTTTTCGGATATGTTTTTTTCCAGGTCTTCGATGGCCTGAGTTTTTTGCTGGATTTGCTCTTCTTTAATGTTGATTTCAGCAACTAACTGCCGCCGCTCCACCAAAGAACCCTCTATGGTGGTTTGTAATTTCCTAACTTCCTCCTGACTCATGTTTAGGTCCTGCAGAGCAAGGCGAAAAGCCTGTCGAGCTGTATCCCTTTCATCTAAAGCCTTTTCGGCTTCTCGTTTAATTTGCAGTATGCTTTCGTCTTTACTTTGACCCAGCCGCAACAATTGTTTTTTATAGCTTGACTCCCTTTCCTTTAGCGTTTTTTCTAACGCCGCCGTCGGAGCATGTGATTTCTTAGCCTCCTCCAACTCCCTTTCTGCTTTATCCCGATCACGTAAAGCCTGATCTAAGTGTTTCGTCATTTCTTCCATTCTTATGTCTCGTTGACTAAACTTCTTCTCAGCATTAGCAAGTAGTCGACTTTGCTTTTCGTACGCCGCCTCTTTTTCTTCCAGCGCCTTTTGCAGTTCGATAGCGCGCCTTTCTAGCGCAACCTTTTCATTCAGGGTTTGCAACCTTTCTAACATGCTCCTAGTAGCCTGCTGAAAGCCTCTTAATCTTGAGACGTCGCCCCTAACGTTGCCCTCCTCATCAAAGAGGGGTTGCGGTTTTGTCCAGCGGTCTTTGTCGGGAAATCTTAAGTCTTGGACGCTTATGAGGACTTTGTTTCCCTTTTCCGTAAGCTTTACGTCGTCAGCATCAAAGTTGTCGTAGCGCTGCGTTAGCTCTTGCATTGCCCACTCTACGGTTTCCCGCGCGGCTGCTTCGTCTGTGTTTTGAAGTTCCAAGTACTCGGGGACGGGGCTGCCGCGGTTCCTTGATTGCCACATGCGATTCAAGGCTGCCTTGAAGCTTTTCCACCTATTGCCATACTTGCTTATCAAGGCCATGTTGTAGACTAGGGGCTTGGTATCCGCGTCCTTAATCCATGCATCGTATTCTTCATCGTTAATATCGACTTGGCCTTCTTCGGTAAGGGGGTCAAAATCCGTTCCTTCTACTTCCATTATATATGATAAGCTCAAAGTTAAATCCCAACGTATTACCTAAGCAGGTTGGCGGACTGAAAGCAGAACGCACCTTTCACCGGGTCACCTTTACCCCCAGTAGCGCAAAGCCAGGGGAGACGCTGTACGTAGGCGTGCCCCGCCTAACGGATAACCTAGTATTGGTTCCTGGCACCTTGGCTTTGAGGTTTGACCTAGCGGTACAGTCAAGCCCCACAGATGAAAGGATTATCGTTAACAACGTGGGTCGCAACATCGTTTCTAAGATGCGCGTAAAGTTTGCTGGGGAATCCTTGCTGGACTTAAATAGGTACGATCTGTATACCACGTACAAAGACTTATGGTTGACGGCCTTTGACCTCGCGCAAAGGATAGAACAAGGAATTGGTAGTGTCATTCTACGTAAGGTTCGCACACCTACGAAAACGCAACCTACTGACGGCAGCGGAGAAACCGCAGTGGCAGACGCAAAGCGAATAAAGACCGCCTATGGTAGTAAGTATGTCATACCGCTGGACTTTGAAGTGATTACGAATCACGGTGTGTATTACCCAAGACAGTTATCCGAACTGCAGTTTGAAGTAACTTTAGCAGATGCTAATAACATTATTGGTGGGCTAAGCACTGCACTTACCACAACAACCCCATACTCTATTACCAACTTAGAATTACAGTACGAGACCGTGTACAGCGAAGAGCTGGCCCGTAGCGCTGGCATGGAATACAGCTCCGGCAAGGCATTCCTTTACGACCACGTAGTGATGTATAAGACGTTCAGCTTCCTGGATAAGACGGATGAGGTTATCAACCAAAGCATTAACCTCCCGCGAAGAAGTCTCACGGGGTTAATGCTGGTGTTTGCCAAACCCTACGAAGCCGGTAAGCGCGACTCCGAGGCCTTTCACAACCCCAACATTACTAACGTGGGGGTCAACATAAACGGCGTTCCAAACAAGGTCTACTCCCAGGGGATAAAGCCCGCAGACATTTACAGAGAGGCCGCGCGCAAGTTTGGCGACCAAATTAACCCTGAGGAATTCTTTAAGGATAAATATGCGCTGTGGATTGATATGCGCACCGTTAACGACGAAGACCTACATGGTCAAGGCCTCCGTCTAGTAAATACGCAGGATGGCATAACATTGGAGATCAAACGCACCAAGAATGACTCCGCGGGCGACGGTGATAAGATAAACTGCTACGTTTTCGTCGTGTCTGACGCGCAGTTAAGCGTAGAAATGAACCAATTGAAAAGCGTTGCCTACTAGGACGGCTGAGGAATGAAGTCGTCAATGTTAAAATATTTCTTGAATATACAATGCTTCGCGTATTTGAAAGCAACGGTACGAAACTGCAAGTCGTGCAAGGCGATAAATTGTACTTCAAAGCAAAGGAAGTAGCGGCCGCATTGGGCTACGAACGCCCAAAAGATGCAATTAAGGTGCACGTTCGCGATAAATACAAGGTAAGGCTTAGCGAACTTAGAATGGAGGTGAATCGCCTCCCTTCCAATTCACACCCACATTCCCTGTATGTGAACGAATCCGGGTTGTATCAGTTGATATTCTCCTCGAAGATGGCAAAGGCAGAAGAATTCCAAGATTGGGTCCTCGAAGAAGTCCTACCCGCGTTGAGAAAGACGGGTAAATATGCGATGGACAAACGCTTTGACAGCCCGAATAAATTAGTTTTTAAGATAGAAAATGAAGCTGACCTGCATACAAAGGTAGTCGATTACATGCGTAGGTTTTACCCCGATTTCATCATAGCGCCGGGTCTTGGCGAACTTCAAGATTCAGACAGCAAGCGAATAACATGCTGGCGAAAAGGCTACCAAGCCGGCCAGCCAGACCTTTTAATCCTAAATGCGCATAAGAAATACCGCGGGTTGTGTATTGAGTTGAAAACCCCAAAAGGAAACGGCGTCTTATCCGTGAAGCAATCTAAGAAAATCTCGCAGCTTGACGTAAATGGTTACCTAACTATGGTTAGCAACGATTACGACATTATCTGCCGTGCCCTCATGGATTATGCGGACGGCATTCGTATTCCCTGTAAGGGCTGTGTAAAGCGGTTCAAATCCTACGACACTTTGAAAACGCACCTAAAGATATTCCATAGGTATAATGAAGCTCAACTTGGCTCACTGGCGTGATCTTGTCCACGGTAAAGCATACGAAATAAAAAATTACGTCGTCTTCGAAGACATCGACCGTTTACGGTTAGTCCTCAAAGACTTAGAAGGCAAGGAATATTCCCTTTGGGCGCCGGATTGCGTGCGGTACGTAATTCAGGGCGAGGAATTCACCCACTTACGCAGCTATGGTAAGGTAAATGGCCGATGGAAGTTTGACATTGAAAGAACAGTCACTCCATCTCCTCTTTGTAGTTAAGCGCCCGCTGCGCTTTAGGATCCGCGGAGCACCAATGCCCCACAAAGGATCCTTCGGAGAATACCCTGTCGCAATGAAGGCAGGTGTATTTTTTACGCGGCGGCTTACAAGGGGTAATGCAGTCGGCAGGTAGTTCGCAAGTAATACAGTCCATATATTGAAAGGGCGATTAGGAATCCTCCTAAGAAGGCGGCTGCGTAGGCTAGCATATACCTTTAAAAGGGGTCCTTATTTTTATTTATTATTATTAGATTATGCAAGCGCCCTTAAAAGGGGTCTTTATTTTTATTTATTATTATTAAATATCCTTAATTCATTATTATCGAATATTCTTAATAATAATAAATAAAAATAAGAATGGGATTTGAGACTCTTTGCACAAACCCTATCTTACTATCTTAAGCCGCCTACTAATCATTACGGGCTTTCCTTGCCGCCTCATTGCCGGCATGCCAAGCTTCGAAGCGATCTAAGTACTCCTTAAAACCGCCTTGGCCGTCGTAAAGGCACTGCCAAATATGTTGGTCACTTCTTTGACAGCCGCAGCGATCGCAGGGCGCCTCCCAATATTCCCTATCTTCCCACCTTACGCCTTCGACGCAGTCAAACTCCGCAAAGCGCTGGTCAATTTCCTTCTTCCGGTGCGTTAATTTCCTTTGGGTTTCCTTTGGGCAACATCGTGCAGCAACGTCGCCGTGCTCCTCGCAAGCCACGCTCAGCAGGTCGTAATTGCCGCGGCACCGATGTCGATGCCATTCATCGTTCTTGTCCTCCTCGCATCGCTCACATACGTTCTTTAGGCAAACGCGGTTTTCTACGTGATAATCCAACATTTGCGCGCTGCTAAAGAGTCGATTACATTCCTTACAACGTCTTTCGCGTGCCTTCTTAGCGCACACCTTCTTTTCCAGGTGGTATTTTAACATTTGCTTCGAGCTGAACTCCTTGTTACACCGCTCACACTCCATATATAATAAGGATTTAATAACCCTTATATGGGATACCGCATAAAGTCCTTAATGGACTCTTTTGCCCCGGATACTATTTCAAAGAGTGTCTCAGAATGTTGACATGGTTAAGGATGCCTGGAAACTATTTCAAAGAGTGCCTTAGAATGTTGACAATAAGGTTAAATCTTTGTTAAGTATATGTGGAAAGCCCGTAAGGATTAGTAGGCGGCTTAAAATAGTAAAGTAGGGTTCGTGCAAAGAGTCTCAAATCCCATTCTTATTTTTATTTATTATTATTAAGAATAATTAAGGATATTTAATAATAATAAATAAAAATAAGGACCCCCTTTAAAGGGCGCTTGCAGGATTCAAAATAGTAAAGCTAAGACACTCTTTGAAATAGTTTCCAGGCATCCTTAACAATGTCAACATTCTGAGACACTCTTTGGAATAGTTTCCAGGCATCCTTAACAAAGATTTAACCTAAACGTCAGCATTCTACAGGGGATATCGCATGAAGTCCTTAACGGACTCCTTAGCCCACGTTGCCATCGTTATCAGCGCGCCAAACCGTTCTGCACGCTTCAGACCGCACATTTCATCGTACAACTCCTGCACGCGCTCTTTTAACCGGTCTATCTCCTCCCTTTGCATTTCTATGGTGTCTCTTTTATCTTTTGCGTCGGCGACAATTCTTTGCACTGCTTCCACTGGCTCCATATATATCAGGGAAAAAGGCAACTAGTGAAAATCCCTGTGATTTTCTAAAATATAATGAACCCAGATCACATGCCTTGTAACGCTCTGATAGTAGGACCCACCGGCTGCGGAAAGACCCAGTTCGTCGTGGAGCAGCTATTAGGACCCTTTAGATACCGCTTCGACTACATCGTGCTATTATGCCCCACCTACGTGAACAACCGCACCTGGACGGGCATAGGAGTGAAAGATGACGACTTCTTTGTGGACATACTGGATCCTAACGAGTTATCCAGCCATTTGAAGTTCTGGCATAAGCAATTCCCTAAAGATACGCAAACCTTGCTCATACTGGATGACATCGCCTGCGGGGACGACGTAAAAAAGCGCACCTCCGAGCTCGTTAAGCTCGCCTTCAGCGGTAGACACGACAATATCAGCGTTTGGTTGCTTTCCCAGCAGCTTACCAGTGTCTCTAAGCCCTTCAGGGAAAACATAGGTTCACTTGTCGTATTTTATACTCCGAGCAAGTCTGACCTGGAAACCATCTTAAGCGACTACGGCGGTGAGATATCCAAGGAACAGTTACACGAATACATGCGGCATTTAAAAACGCACCAACATTCCAAAATGATCTTCTCTTTGAGGTTTCCCTACACGGTTGGAATCTATGATTCCTAATGTATATGGATATTGAGCAGCTCTTAGATGAAGTCCCCGCGCAGTTAGACGAAAGTAACCTTAAGGAACAACTTAACATCCTTGTGTCTTCGGGGAAGTGTAAAGAAATGATAGGCAAGGAACTTACCCATGAGCAAGTTAATAAGTTGTCAGAAGAGGAAGTTAAGAAGTTCCATAAGAGGTACGAGGCCGCCCTTGCAAGTAAGACCACGGACGCCGTAGCAGACTCAGCCATTAAGCTGGCCACCAAGCTTCTCGGACTTGCGCTGCCCATAGACGACGTGGAGCAACTGCGGAAGGACATTAGTGATGACTATGTCATATCCCAAGAACTTAAGATAACCTGCGGGTGGTTGTCTTTGAAGTGCGGTAAGTTAATGGCAGTCGCCTCTGCGGCACTTCACGTAGCTCAGCATGTCGACTTGAAGGAGGTACTAGGTTCCTTTGGAACATCTTGGAAGGACTTCAAGAAGGATAGAGAAGTCGAAAAGGTCTTCCAGGCAGCACTTACTGAGGTACCTGATCAAGTCGCCTCAAGTACTTAGTCAAGTCGTTGTCAAGTCGCCTCAAGTACTTAGTCAAGTCGTTGTCAAGTCACCTCAAGTACTTAGTCAAGTCGTTGTCAAGTCGCCTCAAGTACTTAGTCAAGTCGTTGTCAAGTCATTGCCAAGTCATTGTCAAGTCGTCATCAAGTTACTTGTCAAGTCCTTCAAGTCCCTTAATATAAGATGAGTGGCACCGAAGAACAACCATCCGTAGAAGATACCAAGATTACCAAGGCTAAATCTCCAGGCAGAGTCGCTGCCGGAAAGAAGCTCGCGGAGATGAATAAAAAGAACAAAGCCAAAAAAGAAGAAAAGGTAGAGGAAAAAGAAGAGGAATCCTTTTGGAATCCTGGGTACGTCATCGGTGCGTTAGGAGTCGCTATAGCAGCAGGCAGCCTTTACTTACAATGGCGGGCAGCAAAGCCAAAAATAAAGTTGGAGCCAGCGCATTACACGCCTACGGAGCCGCCCGTTAGAAAAAGTAAGATCCCTGAAATGGAGTAAATTTATCACCCGTGGCGACCTAGATTTTCCTTCTCGCTTTGTAATATAATGTCAACCGCGTTATTGAAAACTGTTGAAGAAGCAGCTATCATTACTTCCATCGTTGCGGGTATTGGTTGGGTAGGTAAGAAAGTGCTCAAAGAAGACTTTACTGAAGACCCAAGCAAGAGCTTCGCTAATTTTGCTAAAATGACCGCTGCCGTAGGCGGGGCTATCATGGTAAAGGATTACCTACGGAAAGAAAAGTACCTGCCTAACATATAATGGTTAGCTTAGTCGCAGGTGGAGTTATTGCAGCCTTAGCATTTACAGGGGCTAATTATGGTGGTAGATATCTGGATAAATTAGTTAGCGGTGATAGAAACGCAGAATCTAACGCTGAGAGGAAGAGGCACGACTTAGCGCTGGAGAAATATCAGCGAGACGTGGCGGCTTGGAATGAAAAAAGACAAGCTTACAGGGATTGGTTGGATAAGAACTACCAAGACAAAATGCAGGCGGATAAGAACTTCGAAAACACAGACTACGCCTTCAAACTTTATGCGCAGGCGCACCCCGACTTTAGAATGAGAAAGCCTCAGTTCAAGAATTACTACCAGCCTTCTAAGAAACAAAAAGACAATGAATTGGTCTTTGTAGGAGTCGCAGGGCTGGCGGGAGGCGTAGCTTTGGCGTATTTAGTCTAAGCTGCGCTTAGCCTCTAGTGGCGCCTTTGGCGCCTAGAATATAATGATCGTCTTTTTGGAAAGCGATAAAAATAACTTTACCACTTATTTAAATCCCCCCATTAAAGCCCATAAGGTTCGGCTCATAAGTTGCTCTTTGTACAATTCTTGGTATAACCTGATTAGGGGCATAGTCACTGAGTATACAGGAGGATCTAACTATCAAGGCGTATTGCTGCCCGATGGACATTATACGCCAATCACACTGGCCAAGGAATTAGCAAAACACGGTTATACTCTCACCACAGGATTGCCGCACGAAATGACCCTCAAACATAATATGTCAAATTATTCAATGACTTTTGGAAAGTCTGACCCATTGGGATCTTTATTATGTGCCTCAGGCAAGACAATTACCGACACAGCCACACCTGTGAAATGGAAAGTCGCATCCTCTTACGAAGTCTATTGCGACTTGGTCCATAGTTACAACAATGGAGAAAAGTCTTCTCTTATGTCCAAGTTTCTGCCCAAAGGTAATCCATTTGACCCAGTAGAATACACTCCCATTTCTTTAAGCTATGACTTGTCCAATTTGGTAGAAAGCATAAACATCACCATTAAAGTTGACGGAGAGACATTGGATTTCAACGGACGCAAGATCAATCTCGTCCTATCCTTCGCTTGAATCAAGCGAAGCGCGATTCTATTCATATAATGGGCCGCGTAGAGGACAAACTTAAAAGGATTTACTATGGACCTGAGGGCTATTGGAAAGGAGCGTCGGCCATCAAGAAACTCGCGACCGCGGCCAGGGTATCAGATGAAACGGCTAAGAACTGGTTGAAAAAACAAACCATCTGGCAGGTCTATCTTCCCGTGCCCAAGTACATTCCCAGGCCCAGCTTTACCGTAAATGCCCCCAACGAGGTTCATCAGGCGGATTTGCTTTTCTTACCGCACGATAAGGTGAGAAAAAAGACCTATAGGTACGCTTTGACCGTAGTTGATATCGCAAGCAGATACAAGGACGCCGAACCCATAACCAGCAAGGATTCTGGGGAAGTCGCAGAAGCCCTAGGTAGGATTTATAAGCGCGTCTTGAAATGGCCAAAGCTGCTGCAAGTGGATGCGGGGACGGAGTTCATGGGCGTGGTTACCAAAACCCTGAAAGACCACGACACTAAGATTAGGAGAGCCGAAGCTGAGTACCACAGGGGTCAGAGCATCGTCGAAAGATTCAATAAAACCCTGGCCGAGCGTCTCTTTGGATACCAGTATTGGAAAGAGCTGGAAGATCCCTCCAAACGCAACAGGGAATGGACTCAGCGGCTCCCCCAGGTCGTCGCGGCTTTGAACAACGAGGCGGCCAGGGCTACGGGAATGAAACCCAAGGATGCCATAAAAAAGAAACACGTGGAACACAAGTCCTTCGTCAGAAGTTCGAGGGCGGTCTTCCCCCATGAAAAAAAATTAGGTAATGTCACAGTCCGATATCTCTACGGACCGGGTGAATTAGAAGGAGGATCCAAAAGAGCTACGGATCCTAATTGGTCTTTGGAAACTTACCAGATCCGAAGCGTAATAGCTAAGAAGGGTCAGCCCATCTTGTATTATCTTCACGATGGCCCCACACGTGGGTTCGTCATGGAAGAACTGCTTATCGTGTGATGTCCGAATGCTATCGTATGCACTCCGTCATCACACATCCATCGCTTACCGTCAAATGCAGACAGTGACACCTTCTCCTGCGTGACGTTATGTATCTGATGACCATAGCTGCGCAGGCTGTTCATCTTATGCCGCTGTTCCTTGCGTGTTTGTAATACGTTGAGGTAGGACTCGTGCGTAATGTCCTTCTTAACCACGTACTTTTTTACGCCTTTAGCTTTCTTTTCTACGCCGTCTAACTTTAGCACGCTGTACATCTTTGGTTTCAGACCCACGTACTCTACTATGGGTTTTCCTAACATTTCGTCTTTCATCTTCCCAATTACCTTCTTATTCTTCGCAGAGTAAAGGAAGTGCTCCTTCGGGTAACCGCTGGTGTCGTACTCGTCTATGTCGGGGAGGCAGTCTTTGTAAACGTCTTCCGTTTGCACTTCTAGAATTAGGGAGTCGGTGTCTGTGTACAGGAGGCGACAGCGGTCTCCGTACTTTGGCTTAAGCTTATCGTAGTAGAACTCATACATAAGCAGCTTCGATAGATCCAGCACCGTAAAGCCTGTGTAAACGGGCTTGTTTAGTAAGAGGTTTGCCCTTTTCATGTGAATCACGTAGAAGTTCAGCATTTCTACGTATCTAACGAAGCCTGGCTGTGACACGTATGCTTCTGCTTCCTCTTTGGTGCTGACTATTTTTACGCTTACGCGCTTGCGGATGTTCTCCATTGTCTTTCCGAACACGCTGTTGTTCATCAGTTTGAAGAGGTTTTTCTCGAAGTCATTTTTCGCTGCGGTACGCTTTTGCGTGTTAAAGTCAATGTAGGGGCGCATCCAGGGTTCCTGCGTGAATTTTAGGACTCTGTGGATCTTCTCTACGCGCATTCCGTGTCGCACGTAGAACTGCAGGTTGCAGTAATGTACCACATACTTCTTCTTATCCATCAGGTTCATAGTTAGTTTCCTGTACGGTTTGTAACCAGGGCACATTTGCTTTTGCAGCGGACTTAGCTGCTTAAATGGTATCTCTATCGCTTCTGGTGCTAAGGGGAACTCATTGTGTTCGTCGTGCAGGCGCTCTGGGTACTCCAGATCCACTTCTAAGACGTAACCCTTGTCTTCCTCCTTTCCTACCTGCATGTAGAAGTCTATCGGCTTCACTGGATCCCATTCGAAGTCTCTCACAGGTAGGTACTGTGACATTGCCCAACCATAAAGGTTATTCGCATCCAGGTAGTAAATGTATGTGGTTGGTTTCTCTGGGTCGTGCTCTACTAAGGGGTTGTTTGCGCGGGCGTAACGTCGGCTGGGCCCGCATACGCCGCCACGAATACCGTCTTCCATAAACCGATACATGTCGTATTCCGTTAGGAGATCCAACTGCGCATTTGTCTTCTTTAACAAAGCACTCCAGCTGAGCCCAGGAGCCGTGTAGAAATTAGCGGGATCCAATCCGTAATATTCCATAGCCATCTTTCTGAAGCTTTGGAAAACATCTGCAAGCAGCACTACGTCAGACCTTAGGTAGATGTCGTGGTAGTCCCCCATGTTCTCACAGGAGTACTTTTCCCACACGTCTAACGCATGCTGGTACTCCTCATCCTTTATGCCGGACTCGTTTAGGGTGCTGTAGAAGCGATCTTTGGGTGGTAGGGACTCTTTGAATCGATCCCAGGAATCCATGTATTCGTATGGGTAGACTCCTTTCCTTTCCGCGCCATATTGACTGGAAATGGGAAAGTTGGTGTTATACTTTACGAGGTTTGCTAAGGAGTCCGCCATAAACTGCTGCGAATCTAAGAACTTTAGCTTACCCACAGTTACGGACATGTAGCGCTCTTTGTTGTTGGGTATGCATTTGACGTCGGAGCCGTCTGTTCCTTGTAGTAGCAAATGGGAGTCGTAACCGCGGAGGTTGTGAAAGAACACCGGAATCTCCATGTCTGGATTTACTTTGAAGTTTATATTGCATTTCCAATGAGCCGCTCCTCTGTATTTACCAGTGATGTGGCAGTGATCCCTAACCTTATCCACATAGAAATCCTCAACAAATGCTTTGTGGCAGTGAATGCAGTGTGTGGAGGGCTTTCCCGGCTTCTCACCTTTCTTAGCATACTTCCCGCATTTAAAATGAGCTTCTCCTAGATACTTTCCATCTTCATCCCACGCTTTCTTGGCTCGTCTTCCAAACTGAAGAAGCGTATGTTGGCAAATGTGGCATTTTTTTGCCTTGTTAAAAGCCTCCTGGTTCTCTTTGGTAAATTCCATCTTCTTTGGGTGTCTTAATTGTTCTCTTATCTCTTCCTCCTCTTCTCGCAATGCTTCTAGAAACTCATTAGCTGCGTTCTTACCTCGGTAAATCACAGGAGGGTCGGCCTTACCGTCTGATCTGACTACTATGTAACCAAAGGAGCAGATCTCGTGTAATCCTACCTTATTCGTGGCACCACGTTTCTGCTCTTCCTTAGTTATCAACGCTTCGAAGTCTGCATATATCACGTAAGGCACTTGCATATGCTTTTGATGGTCTGCGTATGAAAGCTCTTTGTTGGTGGGTATCTGGATCCGTTGCGCCACTTCTTCGACTCCGCGGCAGATCTCATCGTGTTTCTTTAGGGCATTTAAGGATGTAAATGACAGCAAGCAGCAGTCACAGAAGTACTTTTTGCCTTTGTGCTTAGTATGTCTGTAGAATAGTCTGCTAATGTGTTTAACCCATGAGTAGTGTCCGCCGTGGTAGAATAAATGTACGCGCTCTCCTTTACTTTTTGACAGAACTAACGGTACTATCGTCTGCTCTCTGACTCCGTAAACGTTAATTGCTAGATCGTTTATTTCCTCAAATATGGGGATGTCTACCAACTGCATGGGAAATTCCACACCATCCCACTCTAAATCATCTGTGGGATACTTACTTGTCCTACAGGGATCCTTCTCTGCTGGATACAGTGCAGACCTGATTGCCCACATAAAGCATCGATTGTCTTCACTCTTCACGTTTACAATAGCCTTCTTCCTTTCTACCCACGTTGGTAGCGGTACGTAACTCCCCCCTCGTATGGGTACGTACCTGGCTATACTTATCTCTATTCCTTCAACCTCCTCTACTGTCCAACCCGATCCTTCTTTCGTGTAGTTAGACAGCGACTCCATTATTGCTTCTAAGGCTTCACTGAGTGACCTATCCAGATTCGTGGATTCTAATATCACTAACGACTTTGATCGCAACATTGCTGTCGTCATTACCTCGTCTTTTGACAAACTTACTTCTACCATTATGCTCGCTTTCAGGGCTCCTAATTCTTCTATACCTTTTCGGAGAGTCCTTTTAACCTTCCTTTCTGACTGACGCCAAAACTGTCTAACGTCAATCTCACCGTTACCGGGTATTGTCACCGTGCTGAAGTTGCTTTGGGATTCCATCTATATAATAGGAAATATTTTATACCTAATACCAAGCACTTTTTAGGTCGTCGTAGTCGTACTCACAGTCCTGACAATGCCAAAACAATTTAACCTTAGTCTCAAACTTCTTACCACATCCACAATCATAACTGCTCATACACTTCGTCTTCATTTTCAAATGCTTTTTCAAATCCGCTTCTTTCTTAAAAGTTCTCTTACAATCTTCGCACTCCATATATAGACTAACATATTTAAGTGCGCTGTTGCCCTCAACCACACTTGGAGTGGGGGTCGTCCGTAGGTGGATTTTTGACGCGGGTCTTACCCCGTGTTGAGATTGCGCTGTTGCCCTCACGGGTAATCCTGGCGTAAACTAACATATTTCGAGTGCGCTGTTGCCCTCACGGGTAATCCTGGCGTAAACTAACATATTTCGAGTGCGCTGTTACCCCCACGGGTAATCCTGGGGGTCTCATAGGGAATGAGGGCTACGCAAACACGGGTTAGTGACTTTAAACGGAAAATCCTCGTGTGGTCACTGCGCTAGAACCCCCATTCCCTATACTACTTAGGCAATTCACATTTTGTTCGCATTGCATACAGGTAGCATGTACTAGTTGGATAGCTCTGGTGTCAATCTGGATACAATTTGAGGGAATTCTATGTCGTTCATATGAAAGTTCTTATGTGTTTGATTGCTTATTCGGACAGGAATTGATCTTTTAGTAGAGCGTTGTCAGGGCTCGAAATAATGGCCTGCTAACGGCCAAATGCCAGGCCAAATTTAAGGTTTGGCGGGCAAACAGAATTATGAACTGCCAAATGGATGATAAAATCGCAGGCGGAATATACTGGACGTCATCTTTCACTGTTTCTTTATCTGGTGATTGTTCCTATTCATCAGTGAATCTCCTCCGTTTAAAAATATTACTGATTGAAAGAGCATCCATCATCTGTAGTTCTCCGCGGTAAAACCCTCTGTTTGGTTTGTTGATGCATAAACATCATCACTTATTTGATTTTAATACTCTGACAGAACAAATATCTGCTCAGAATATTTATTCAGGAGTCTGGAAATAGTGCAATTTTATTTTGTTGAAATTGTTGCTATTCTAAGGTCCATGCTATAAAAATAAGCGGCAGGTGAAGATTCGTTCACCAGTCAAAAATAAAAAACAGTGGCATTCCAATTTTACGTCTCATTTCGAGCCCTGGTTGTGGGCCAGGATGTGGATGAACATCGCCACTTCAGTTAATTTCTAAGGTTAAAAAGTTAAAAGTTGCTACTTAACATAATATAAAGCTCTGCTTTTTGACCATTTCTTTCTAGCTCTGGGTTTTAAGAGTGTTAATGAACCATTACGAGTGTGGTACAAAATTTCCATTGTTCTTGAGAGAGAAGAGCAGTCTCTTTGGAAAGGCCATATGTAAATTTGGAAGTTGACAAGTGATTAAAGCGTTTTTGAAGGTGAATTTGAAAGGAGTTAATCCTGATATTTCTGTTGACATTTACCTTACCTTCCTTCCTGAAAATGCATCCATCTGGTAGAATAGCATTTTGGAAACACTCGTGGTTCAAAATAGTTGATATAGGGCATAGTAGTAGGTCAATTTTAGCCAAAATGCCGGAGCTGCTCATAACTTGGCCAAAGTCACTTGAAGTCATGATTTCTTCCATCCTTTCAGGCTTTCATCGTAGACATCCTCTAAAGAAGATTGTTCAGATTCATCTGAGTCATGGGATTACTTCTGGCAGCACTCTATTATCACTTGTATTCTGATTAGAGTAAATCTCACACTTTACATAATCAAACTCTGGCTCTATGCAGTGGAATCTTGTGATTTAGCAAAATAGTTTCATTGAATGTTTACTTTAGCATTCAGTGTATGAAGAAAATTTACAATATACTTGTTTTTAAAGTGTAAAGTTGGACCATCAGAAAAGACAAAGATAGACGTTCTCTGCAAAACCAACTTGAATAATTGCTTCATCCCCTCTTCAAATGCTTCTGCTTCTCCTCAAAATATGATGATTGTTGATCTACTAATGTGTATAGTTTAATATCAGTCTCACGGGATTATAGAAACCTGTCTATGAGGTATGATAAAAAGCTTTAGTTAATGATATCTGTATATTTACTGTTTAATAATAAGAATGTTCTTCAAACAGATGGGCCTAAAAAGGCTTCAAGATCTTAACGATGTGGATGATTTTCTAACAAAGCATCCCTCTTGCATGAGATAATTCTCTCATTCTCAATTTTAAAGACTGCACTGTAGCTGTCAAGAGAAATCCCATGTACTGCCAAATTTGCTTTCAATTAGAATTTTTAGTAGAATTTTAAAGTCTGGCAGCATTTTGTAGTTAAAATTTGTTTGTACTGAATTTGCTTTCAATTCATCAGAAGGCAATTTCTTGTAAAACACATTGTGCTTATTGACACTTTTGTAGGTACCTAGCCTTTGTCCTTGCAGTTCTTTCATGCAGTTCTTTCATGCAGTTCTTTACCATTAGCACTGTGGGCCTATTAACTGATGAAAAACTGGTGTATGCTCTCCTTGCAGTTACATATGGCCCTGGCATTTCCAAAAGTTTTCTTTGGATATCATTATCCACAACTCCAACCTTTACACTTTCACTAGATTTTACATGGCAGCACTGAAAAATACGATACAAACAATAAATCTTTATTTGCATTAATGGTCTTACAGTAAAACTCCACATAATAAGAACCTGGTAGAATTTTAAAGTCTGGCAGTATTTTGTAGGTAAAATATTTTTGTACTGAATACAGTTCATAATCCACAGCTTATTGCAAGAATATCATATACAAATAAACAAAACATAAAAATGGGAATTAATTAGAGATAACACAGTCATATTCACTCAAGTCGGTTCAATTACCATTATTAATTGGAGTAATGGAGTTCATTTACATATGCCAAATTTAGTACTTACAATTTCAGAAATTCCCTTATACTTCTCCAAATTTTCGACCAGAGATATTGCCATGTTCATGGTACTCCGGTTAATGGACCTTTTTGTAGGACCTGTCTCGTGCTTTAAAGCCTTGTTTAATCTATCATATGGAATATGCATGTTCAATACCACCCTTAGCACATGAGTGTTTCTCTTTGAATTTTGGCACTTGGCTATATTGCTCCAAATTGACTCCCTTTCTGTGAGGGCATAATATTCTCTTGGGGTTTAGAAAATGAAAGAAAGCTTCTCGAGCTGAGGCACTCAAGCTGTATTTCGCCTGGTCATCATTGTTGTGTTTAGCAAATATTTGCTCAAGTACTGTGTTTAAGTTCTTCACCTGGACGTCATTAAGTTGCCGGCAAAATTCAGACATTTCTTCGAGTTCTCTCTCGATTCTCTTCTGGTAGAAAAAAATCACTGTCTCTGCTAAACCATTCTCTGCATTTAAGACCTTTGGCCAAGATTTTTCCAGAAACTGCTTTGGAGTTGTAAACGCCAAAAGGAAGCTCTAGCTAAAGGAATTCCAGATCTCTTGCCCTTGTCTCCCTTCAAGACATACCAGCAGTCTCCATCAAAACATTTGCATAGTCGTTCCATAGACAATTGCAGGGACTTGTCCTCACTGGACAGTTTATGGAGAAATGAATGTGCTCTATCTATACACAGAATAGGTACGGTCGACGAGGAAATGAAGTGGTTGAATAAACCATTCGCTGATGCCACAGCCAGCAAAATGTTTTTATTAATCTTGGGTTCAATGTGTCCAACTATGGGGTTGATGCAGCCCAAACGACAAGCTGGGGATTTTCCTGATCCCGAAGGAGCAACGACGATCATAAAAAGGCTTCCAATCTCAGCATAGGTACCCAAAACTTTAACTGTTGTATTGCCAATCAGTGAACAAGTGCGCTCATTAGTAGCATCTCTTCTGTTGTTCCATGGCTTTTTGCGAGAATTGTTAGGCATTCTCTTATGCCTTCTGGGACTACTTCATCGCAAAGGAAAACGACAAGTTTTTACTGGAGATCATCAATCGATCATAACTCGCTTTCTCCCTCCATTGAATTTCAATAATATAAAACGGAATTACAGTACTAATGACTTATTGGAGCTCTGTTAAAAACACTTTAATGAAGGAATAACATCTTGACCAATGAATGAAGAGTAGTTTGTTCATCTGATCACTACTCACTTCGGCAATTTTCTGCGTTTTTTAACAACAAACAACAACTACAATAATTTTGATCTTCGATTCCCTCAGTCTCAAACTCAGTTTCAGCAATTTTTAAGTCAGGCAGCAATGAACAACAATCGTCAGTTAGATCCCTACTTCAACTCCTTTCAACCATAGAACTCTGGAGATGCTTTTCAGTTTCTTCCTGATACTGCACGCAACTCTGTGTCTCCTGCTCCTAGCTGTTCTTTGTTAGAATGCAGCTGCATCAGTGACGAAGGCGATGCAAGCAAAAAGCAAGAAAGTGCAAAAACGTTGAGGTGGTCTGAAGAACAAACCAAAGCGTTTGTCATACGGAATTGTTCTTTCCAGTACATGGTTTGGGAGGTGTTGTTAAGCTGTACTTCGAACCAGCCAATCTGTGGCCGAGATAAAGTCCAAAATCGCCTCTGATGGCGTCTAGTTAAACTTTGATAACACAGTTGCAGAAATACGAATGCTGCTGTGTTCTGTAATAAACGCTGCCTTCGGTAAGCAAACTGTTGTCGTAGTACTTGAAATATTCGCCTTCTTGTTTGACGTCTACGCAAACTTTGGTTTAAACGTGAAGTGACAATCGTACGTCAGATAATAATTAATTCTATTAATGTGTCACATTGTTCTAGCTTATTACAAAATAAACTAATTGGGGACACCTATCTAAGACCCTATTAAACCAATAAAACAATTCCTGTATTCCAAACCCTTAAATTAAAACAACCCCTATATGTTTACACAAGTGTACCATACAGTAATATCCCGTCCCTCACAACCAAATGTTCCCATTCTTCTTCTTTACTAAAATCTATATTTCCCTGTGTCTACCCCTAATTTCCCAGACAGTGTATGTGTCTAGACCTTCCCACTTAACCCAATATATAAAACGTTCCCACTTAACCTTCCCCACTAAACTCAAAAAATAAATAAATAAATAAATAGATTAAAAAAAGTAAATGAACAAATAAATAAATACATAAGCTAGTTACTACATAAATTACAGTTCTTACACTTTTGTGCAAGCATATTCTCAATATCTAGTTTGCGTATTTGATTTTTGAAGGCACTAAGTGACTTTGCCCCTTTGACTGGCTTGCTAATCCTTGGCCATATATATGGACAGGTGTAACGTATGCTATGTTTCACATAACTAATAGTATTTATTCTAGGTATTTCAAAGTCCCCTGAGTTTCTAAGGTTATATGAGCTGTCACTATTTTTAAAAAGATTAGATATATAAGGAGGAGCTAAGTTGATTTTAACTTTGTAGATTAGTACAGCTAATTCTTGTAACCTACGATTAAACAAAGTTGGAAGTTTTGCCCTCCCGAGCAATTCCCTATAGTCACTATTCCAATCGCAATAAATTGCCCTTAAAGCCAGCTCCTGAATGCGCTCTAATTTCCTATTACCTGAAGCACGACAAAAGTGCCGTACTATGTGGCAATAAGTCAGCTGAGTTAAATAACTGATTCATATATAGCTAATTTGGCAGCGGTTGATATCATATTCTTGAACCTCATGAGTACTTCCACCTCAGATCTTGCAAGATCTGGTAAGATCTTGTGTAAACCCAAGATCTTGGCACGATTTTGACAAGATCATGCCAAGATCCTGCCAAGTCCTTAACAAGATCTTATTAAAGATCTTATCAAGATGTTAACCAGATCTTCCAAAGACCTTGTTATGATCTTGCAAGATAATTTGAAAATATATCCAAAGATCTTAACAACTGTTTGACTTTCGATAGGCAGTCAAGTTACTGTGCAGTCTTGGCTCCATGAATCTTCTCAAACACTTTGCCTACGGCACTAAGAACAGTAAGAGGTCTGTAATTACTCACATCTCTTGGATTATCCTTTTTGTACGCTGGAACCCATTCACCTTTTTTCCATTCTGCTGGCAATTGGTTTTCTTCAATACAATCATTGAACAGTGTTGACAATGATGCAGCCAAAGTTTCGTTTGCTAATTGAAGAATTTTATGCGGTATTTTGTCATGACCGTCCTTTTTGTTGGTTTTAATGTTCTTAAGGATATCTTGCACTTCAGCATTTCCAACCTTTATAAATTCAAACTTTGGACCATTAACCACTCTCTTGTTCTCTCGTATTTGTTGAACAGTTTTGTGATTGTACCATTGTTCTTCGGTGAGAGTAAGCACATGAGAATCACCTATTCCATTTGCGACATTCAAGAAGTGATTAGCAAAATGGTTAGCCACCATTGTCTGGTCTTTTGTGATGCTTCCATCGCTGTCCAGTATTGTTGTATTCTTGTCATTAACATTTGTTTTGTCATCCAGGAACGGCTTGAAGACCTTATAAAAATTCCTTTGGATTATTATTCATATCATTTGTTTTATTTTTCCAAAATTGCTTGAGTGCTCTTTTTCTCAGTCGTGTTGCCGTATTCCTCCAGCTTTTCTTTAGTTGTAAGTTTTCTACTGTCGGATTCTTCGAGAGTCTTTTAGATAACTTTCTTTTATTTCTGATGGCGTTTTTTCATTTTTGCATCATATATGGAACGTCCCTAGATCTTATCAGTACCAGTACTTCCTTTTGATAAGACAGGAACTGTTATATTTTATCTCAAAATAACTGAATCAATGATTTAGAGGACTGAATCTGATGCGGTCAGTTACAGGAAGCCAGTGCAATTAGATTAGGACAGGAGAAATGTCATCATATTTATGAGTGTATGTAATCAGGCGAGCAGCGGCATTTTTTACAGATTGGAGTTTACAGATGAGATGACTGGGAAGACCAAAAAGAAGACAAATATGTTGGTCAATCTTGGATGTGACGAAAGCATGAATTAGGGTTTCAGCAGTTTTAGCAGACAGGAACGTTCTAATTTTAGCAATGTTGCGGAGATGGTAGAACGCAGACTTACAAACAGAATTAACATGAGGAACCATAGATAACGTAGAGTCGAAGATGACAGCAATGTTCCTAGCTGATTCAGAGGGTTTAATCCTGTCGTCTCGAAAAAGCAAGTTTGGAAGAGATTTTTGTGGAATGTGTTTGGGGTATATTAAGAGGAATTCAGTTTTATCTTTGTTTAGTTTAAGTTTATTTATCGTCATCCATTGATCAATGTCAAGATGAGAATATGTGGACCGCATGGCACTAATGAAATACATGAAGATATAGAAATATAGATAAGTTATAGTGCTTGGGAACGAGGTTATTCTGGGCGACAGCGACATCTTTGCATCATAATTACCGCTACCTAACATCTAATTCATCCCGGCCTGCTCTCAGTCTGACCTCTAGCTCAGCTGGTAGAGCATCGGTAGTACAATTCCGAAGGTCGTGGGTTCGATTCCCAGCGAGGTCGGAAATTAATTTTTCCGAATTTAATTCCAAAGCTGTTGCCCGGAATAACCTCGTTCCCAAGCACTATAACTTATCTATATTTCTATATCTTATTGATCAATGTCAGTTAAGCAGTTCTCGATCTTAGTCATTGTTCGATTCATTGTTCAGCATCATCATTGCACGTAAAATGTATGTAGAGTTGAGTATCATCAGCATACAGATGGTAAGACATGCTATGATTACATAGAGTATCAGCCACAGGAGAGGTATAAAGAAGATACAGAATTGGACCAAGTACTGAACCTGAGGAACACCACAATCCAAGTCAACCGAACCAGACGAGCCACCATCTAAGGAGACATACTGAGAACGGTCAGATAGATAAGACTCAAACCACTTGAGTACATTACCACAGATACCAAATTTAGACTTAAGTCGTTTTAACAAGATACCATGGTTAACAGTGTCAAAGGCAGCAGACAGATCAAGGAGAAGAAGTACAACGCAATTTCGATTGTCAATGGCGTGTAGAATATCATTTTGAAGACGAACAAGAGCAGGTTCACAGCTATGGAGACATTTGTAGGCAGATTGGAAGGGTTCATGGAGATCATTTATTGTCAAGTAGGTGTTAAGTTGTGTAGCGACAATCTTTTCAGTCATCTTGGACACAGCTTTTAGATTTGAGATAGGACAATAATTTGCGAGAACTTCGTGATTAAGGGATGATTTCTTGAGAAGTGGTTTTATAACAGCAACTTTTAATGAAGGAGGAACAACCATTTTCAAGAGAGGAGTTAATAATCTTGCAGATGACAGGCAGTAAGGTACCATAATGACCAATTAAAAGACTTGAAGGAAGAGGATCTAAACAGCAGGATTTCGATGACAGCTTCTTTGCGATTAGTTGTAATTCATCACAGGTAGTTGGTTTGAAGGAATCTAAGCTACAGTTAAGTGTGGAATGGTCAATTTCAGAAAAACGATTTAGTTCAGAACCAAGAGAAGGCAGTTGATTGCGTATATTGAATATCTTGTTCTTGAAAAACTGTACAAAATTATTGGCAAGGACAGTAGGTGATGAAGATGACGGCAATAGTTTTTCAGGTGATCTATGAAGAAGACAATTATTGTTATTATTGTACGGAAAAGAGCTGTACTATCAGAACCAGCAACAGAGATTTATTTGGAATAGTAGTTCATTTTAGCTTCAAAGATCATATATTTTATGACATTACACTGCTTAACATATATTTCCCGATCATTGGTGAGATGGGAACGACGCCAACGTCATTCTAGGTTGCGAAGTTTTGTTTTATTTTCTTTGATTTCATTAGTATACCAAGGTGCCCTAGGACGTTGAGAGATAAGTTTTGATCGTAGAGGAGCATGTTTGTCAAAGAGTGTAGATAAAACAGAGTCATATTGATCACAGAAATTAGTTAAATCAGTCGCAGGAGATTTAACTAATGGAGAATTCACAAGCTGAGAAAGAAACAAGTCTATCAAATGTATATCCACGGAGCGAAGTTTTCTGTATGATACGACTTAAGTAGATAACTGATTTGAATACAGAGAGCTTGCAGTGAACAGCATAATGATCTGATATGACAGGGTCATGTATTTGGATATATTTTACAGACACTTCATCAGAACGAGTTATGATAACATCAAGAACATGCTTGCTTTTATGGGTTGGCGTTGTATTATTAAGAACAGATAAATTGAAACAGTCTAACACATCAAAAAATCGCTTAGCATTACTATCTGTCGGATTTTCAATGTGAAAATTGAAGTCACCAGTGATAAGTAATTTACCAGGCAAGGTAATTATATGTTCCAGTAAAGTGGTAAGTTCAGTAAAAAGACGTAATTTAAACCATTGTTAGTTGAAAGCAAGTACTTGAACGAACAATTGTCTCCATGTATTCAAAGGACTTGAAAGATGAGGTCTTTAGGATTTCATTTTTAGAGTGTTTCTTAACAAGATACCAATACCACCACCAGTTCGGTTAAGACGAGGTTCATGTGAGAGCAGATAGCCAGCAGGACAAATGTCACGAGTAATATAGTAACAATTATAATCATTAGACTTTAAGCAAGTTTCAGTAATTGCCAAAATATCAATGTCTCTATCAATAACATAGTCTTTAATTTGAAGAGATTTGTTATTGATAGATCTTGCATTCAGAAGACAAAAATTAAGTAAGTTACTAGCTTGTGTTGCCGGCGGTTTGCTAACTAGTAAGTTGGCAGGTGACCATTGATAATTATTGACAGACTTTTTACCACCACGTTTGCTTCTGAGGCGAAAAATACCAAGCATTTTGAGTGTAGTAGAAAAATAGGAGGGAGAATGATGCAGTGATTTGTGGCGTAGATTAAACAGCTCAGAACAATTATAAGCAGTCTTAGCCAAGCAGGGAATTTGAGTTTCTTGAAGTATGACAGGATGAGATCTGTCAAGCGGAAAATCGAGGTCATGTACATGTATTGTTCAACACAGGTCCAATGGATACAATGTGAATCATCTTAGAAACATAAAAAAAGTAAAAAATAAGAGTACTATTCTAAGCTAAGTCATTATAAGGTCATTCACTAATCACTTACTTTGGTGTACGTAGGTAGAATTGCTAATTGAAGGGTAGAATTGATTCGAAATGTTGGAAATGCCTAGTAGGCGTCGAGTAGCAAACTTAATACTTATTATCAAACTCATTAATAATTTAGGAGGAAAACACAAACGAAATCACGACCGTGAAGAGTGTTGTAAATCTGATACAAAACTGTTCATTTGCATAAACTTGAAGTTGGATTTTCTTGGCCAAATTCACTTTAAGTTTGACAAATTTTAGTGAAACACAAAGGAACTAACCTAGACGTTTGATAAGTCATATACAGTATTCGTGTCCGTGTTGTATCAGATATACAATCACTCGGCTACGCCTCGTGGTTGTATATCTGATATGAATACTGTATATATTACTAAGAACACGTGTTATTGACTTTGATTGACTAAAGGGATCGAGTTACTTAATGATTAATGGATTGGTAAAAGGTTAACTAAAGTTAACAGGCTATGCATGGATTCTGGCGTAAAACCATCTGCTGGTTTGGAGGCATCAGCTGGCCTGGAATCAACTGCTGGTTGGAGCTTGAGTTAAGTGCAGATTACAAGACATTGCTGCATAGTTGTAGCTTTTGTGACGATGGCCGTGCGTTGTAACTAGGGAGGGAATTTTCATTCCTATTTCCAGATAAGGACATAATATGTCGGTTGGACAGGCCAGCATTGGACGACAGTGTGATAGCAGTGGCTCTCACACAGTGGTTAGTGTAGATTAGTGTTTGCGGCTCTGCTGAGGTCTTTCATCATCTCTCCGAGCTTGGTTACACCAAGGCATCATCGCTCAAACCAAACTTTCTCTTGTTCACCATTCCAAAAACGCTTCGGGAACTGAAAAAATGCTTCACATTCGGGATTTAATTTCTCCACATACAGGCAGAGAGCATGATATCCATCGTTTGGACGGTCGGTTTGGTAGATTCTTCAAAGCTTTTCAAAGCTTGCAGATCTGTCATCTAGCCCTCCCTGTCGTGTTTTTGTCTCAGGAAGAAACGCAAAACTGGACTTTTTTTATTTCTCTGCCCCTCTCGACCACGGCGACAGAAGTACAGCGTAATATGGAACCATACGTTGAATAGTAGGCCCTGAGGGATGTTGTTGGACTTATAGCTTGGCTTTCTTTTAGACGGCGAAGGTCTTCTGGCTCAATGGCAGGTTTGTGTTGAACATTTGACTCGCCTTTCTTTTTCATGCTTTTAAGTTTAGCATCGAGGATTTGGTTTGACTGCTTGAAGGCAGGATCAGTGGCAAGTGATCAGTATGAAAACTTTTTTTATGGGGTGGGTTGTTGAGAAGCGCTCTATGCCATTCCTGAATATGTATAGTTTTCTCCGTCCTTATTTCTAGTTTCAGCGTAGAAACTTTTTAGGTTGTAGTTGAGCTCCTCTTTGCTCATGTTTGCTATTTCTTCTTCAATTCCTTTTGAGGAAGCCCATTCTGAATTAAGAGTATAAACAAATTGCACGATTATTCGCTGAAAAGTTTTTTTTGTAAATATTTGATTTGCACGTGTGAATTCACAGCAAGTCACCCACTGCGTAACATGTTAATCAAAATTGCAAATTTTGTGACATTCTCCATAAAATTGCCAGTTTTATCAATTAAAAAACATGAAAAACGTTATTCTGAATGAAACCAATACCTTTAAATACCGGTACAGCGTATGCTGTGGCATATTTTGTTGATTTTGCTTGGCTTTCATCAACTAGGTTGTCAAGGTCTTTCTCACTGTAAACGGCGAAGCGTGATGTTTTTGGCTATAATAATAATAATAACAACTTTATTTAATGAGGGTAGCACTAAATAGTGTACTACACTAATAAACTTTTGGATATTGTTTTTGGATTTCTTCCTTTACATTTCCGGTTTTCACCTCGTTCACTCTTTCGACCAAGTGGAGCGAGTCAATTGCAGGGCGACCCAGTAGAGGTTCTTTGAGGCCGTCGATCACATAGACTTCAGTCGTGACCAAAGGGTGTGTTGAAGGTTGTTAAGAGTGAGCTCTCTTCGTCTAGAGGAATCTGCCAGAATCCGGACTGGGCATCCAAATGGCTAAAAAATTTGGCTCCAGATAAACGCGCGGTAATCTCCTCTTGCGTTGGGAGTTGATAATGTTCGCGCTTAACAGCTTTGTTTAGGTCACGGGGGTCAATGCAGATTCTTAACTTTCTGGAACGTTTTTCGTTGACGACCATCGAGTTGACCCATGGAGTTGTTTCATTGACTTTAGTGATGACTCCCGCTCTTTCCATGTGTTCTAGTTCGTCTTTCACTTTTTCGCGTAGCGCTGCCGGTAGTTTTCTTGGTGGGTGTATAACTGGACTAACTGAGCTGTCAATCTTGATGTGGTAAGGTTCCGATATCCGGCCTAATCCTTCGAAGCATGTTGAGTATTCCTTAAGGATTTCTTCCTTGCTGAGTCCAATCAGCTTGCTTGAGTCAGTGTTCCTTTCCATTTCATGAACATTAAATGTTATGAGCTGTAAGGTTTCGCAATCTTCGCATCCTAGAAGTGACTTCCCAGCTTCGACGACTTGAAACTGGACTATTTGTTTGATGTTCTTAAATTGACACATTAAAGAACATTGTCCTATGACAGGTATTGCGTGACCACCAAAAGCTGTGAGTCTTGCGTGGGACGTTTGTAGTTTTTCTCGGCGATGCTTACGAGGCACGACTTTGTAGAAATCCTCCTTTGTTAAGACGCTTGTTTCTGCTCCGGTGTCGAGTTTTAACTTCAGGTCCTTGTTACCAATGCGAATGTCTGCATACTGTTCGTTGTGATCGATGCTTTCGTTGACAGAGTCTATTGTAATCTGATCGACGCCGTGGTCGGAATAATCACTCTCAATGACGTCGTATTCTACTTCGTGTACACGTGTTTGGTGATTTCTTGGTTGATATTTCTGCTGAAATTGTTGCTGTTGCTGGCTTGATCGACAGTATTTTGCAAAGTGTCCGAGCTTTGAGCAACTGTTGCATTCTTTCCCGTAGGCAGGACATGATTTTGGCCTGTGTAGGATTCCACAATTACCGCATGGCTTTTGCTTGGAGTCGCCTGTCGTTCTTGTCTGCGTGGGGGTGTGGCGCTCGTTGTATCTGGGTTGTCGTTGTTTGACGAGGTCTACGTTCGCGTTCTTGGCCTCTGAGATAGTTTTTAGCTGTTGTCTGGAGTGCTCGGATGCTGTGCAAATGTTGAGTGCCTTGTCTAAGCTCAGGTCTGCTTCGCGTAATAAGCGTTCCCTCAGGGATTGATCAGATATGCCGCACACAATCCGGTCGCGTATGAGTCCGTCTTTGAGATCTTTGAACTCACACAGTGAAGCAAGAGTCCTCAATACTGTCACGTATTGATCAATTGTCTCCCCTTGTTCTTGGTTTCTCGTGTTGAATTTGTGTCTTTCAAAAGTGATGTTCTTTCTCGGGTTACAGTAAGTCTTGAACGCCGTCTTGATATCCGCTGTAGTCCTGTTCCAAACTGTCTCGCCTTCGTCGTCAGTCGTCGTTTCGTCAGGAAGGTCCAGTGTCTTGTACACTTCTCGACCCTTCTCGCCAATGCAGAGCAGAAAATACGAGTATCGCTCCTCTTCGGATTTTCCTTTAAGTTCTGTTTTCTCGAATAGATTCCAGTGTTCTTCGAACTTTCGATAGTTCTCGCTGACGTTGCCTTCAAAAGACATTTCTCTGGGCGCTGCCCATTGTAGACTCGATGCCATTCTAACTGATACGAGTAATGGTTCGCTCATAGACCACGTTCTGACACCATGTTGTAGTCGCTCAGATCGTGTAGAATCAAGATGTTTATTTCAAGCCACTGTTATAACTACTCAAGTACAATAAGTAGTGTCTATGATTATGTAATGATAACATTGGGATCATATAACATTACGTCATATATTATATTGTTGTTCCTTGATCAATTCCGATTCTTTGACCTTCTTGATTGTTTGATCGAGCGTCAAGGATTCGTCACTCATCAGTTTCTCGGACAAAGCATCGTTTCGAATTCCAACAACTAATCTGTCTCTAATAAGCTCATCTTTTAGGTCGCCATAATTGCACGATTCTGCTAACTTGTGTAGATCTTCTATGAAGTCAATAGCTGACTCGGTTTCTAGTTGACAGCGGCGGTTGAATTTAGCTCGTTCGTAGATAACGTTGGTTTTTCCGATGAAATGATCGTTGAAGCATTTCACCATGTTCTTGTAGGTTACGTCTTTTGCACCAAGAGGAAAGTTTTTTGAGATTTCGTGAGCGTTGCCTCCCATGGCGTAAATTAACGTACTAACCTGGACTGCATCTCCTTTAGTATGTAACTCTGAAGCGATACGGTAGAAGTCAAAACGTTCGATCCAAGTTTTCCACGCTTCCGGTCTCTTTGACTCGAGTTTCTCAGGTAGAGGGATTTGGCTGGCCATTGGGACTTGTGTCGGTCCTCTCGATTATTGTCTGTCTCCTTACTGGTTCCGAAGATAATTTACAATTTATATCCCGCTCCTGACACCATGTGAAGTTGGTTTTAACGTATCCTTTTTATTCGACAAGCGTCCCCTATCTGAGTCCGCATGTAATCAATCAACTAACTTATATTTGGTTACAAGCTAGTAACAATAACACAGGGAACCCAACAGCTGGAGGCCAACCTAATCCAGCCATAGCTCGTATTTCAGGCATCATTGTTTTCATTATGGGATCTGATTCGTATTTTTCAAAATAGTTGAAGAAACGCTCTCCTTGGTTGTGGAGTGATGACCATTTGCTTTTCAGATTAGTTTTGTTTGTCTCAAATTCTTTCTCGCTCTTGGAGTCGATAAGGCCTGGAACTCTGTTATTACTAAGATCGGCACCAAAAATGTCCGTTAGTACTTCTTCAGCAGCCTTACCACGTATAGCTAACTCGGTAGGTTTCGACTGAATGTTATCTTTCATATGGATATCACAAAGGAGATGTTGTGCAAAAGGTAGCGGTCTTCCAAAGCCTTCTGCTAAAGCCGTTTCACTGTCTGTCCCATATACAAGGACCTTTTGAACGTTTTTGTTTAGTTTCACCATAGTAGATGAAAGCTCATAGCAGCTTTCGATTGCCTTCCTGTTGTGGACCAGTGTGGGTCCTATTCGTACAGGGTGCTCACCACGCTTGTTACGCAGCAGAATATGACGGTAGGTTGTAAGAGTAACATAGTGCTTTCCAAAATTGAAAGTAGGGTCAACGCCCAGCACACTGAATTTAGACGGGTTTGTACAAAATTTCAACTGTTGGTTTGTAGCAAGCATGACGAAGGGATCTCTTGATGTTTCCACTTTACGCACAAACGCTTTTTTGGAATCCCTGTCGCTTTCTTTGGCCATCTCCATCAACTCCAACAAATCATTTGTGGGTTTTTCCTTTAACTCCTTCTTTATGTTTTCTTTATGCTGCAAATCCCTGGCGTGGCTTGCTGCATTATGAATCTCGCAGATGGTGCCCACTTCTTCGATACTCTGATAAAAAGCTGTTTTGGGCGTATTATTTTGAGAAATATTTTTAAGTCTCTCTATTGTGGTGTGAGAGGTACGGTAGTACTCTTTGGATTTCTTGGAATTACTATGGGCATTGACCTGTACGTCATGCTCGCCATTGTCACATATATATTGCACAAAAACCATGGGGTGAGTGCTACCATTGGGTCCTAAAATGATTATTAATATTAGCTTCGGAATGACATAAATTGGAAGAGGGCATGTTTTGGTATTATATGAAGGGGGCAGAAAATGAATGGAAAAAATAAATTGCTGCCCTGCACATACACTAACCTGTTAAATAGATAACAATTCTTTGTAAATCAGGGGACGACTTGTTGCGGTAGAAGTTTCTCGGGCAACGGAATCCTAGTCCACCAGATGAATTCTGAAACTCCATTTGTGTGATCTTTTTGGGTGGATTCCTTTTCGAGGGTCCCTGGAAATAATGTTGTTTGGTGCCAGTAGGGTGCCATGCTCCAAGGTCGTCTGCCAAGATATTTTTCAAGTGCCCCACATATTGTGAAGTTACGTCAATAACAAATGAGGCGTTTCTATTGGTTCCACCTGGGACAGTACGGGCAACACGGTCTTCGTTAGGATTCAAAAGAATCTCTACCACCTTTTTGGATGGAATGCCACTGGTCAGTCCCTTTTGGTGTATTGGCAGAAGGGGTTCTTCCTTAAAGAACTCAATCTCCTCATCTTCTTCATCATTATCGTCATCTTCATCACTATTTTTTATAAACAAGTGAGAATGAATTAAAAAGTGATAAAAAGAAAGAAATCTATAGCATCTTGATCGAGGCTAATTTGTTGTATTTGTCGTAAATTACCTCTTTATTTCATCGTATAGATCCTTGGCCGGACTGTCGGGGATGGTGATGCTGGAATGCAAATAGTGTTAATTAAAATCCGAAGCATATCAAATGTAAATTTGAATTTGTGTGCAAAATACACCAAAAAAGAAAAGAACTATTATGAATATTAAAACCATACAGTAAAATTGTATATTGGCATACTGGAGTTTAAAAATGTGCGAATTCTGAAAAGTAAGAAATGATCTTTTCAAAGAAGTTAAAACTATCAAGACTAAAGCCTCTACATGCCGAGTTTGAGATTTTATCTTACCTGTGCACGTGAGTCAGATTAAGAGATGGTTAAGTTATCCTATGAAGTAAACAAACGTTTTCATACCTTTATCTTTATCATTCCGCGGCTTCTTGCGGTATTTTTGATGGATAGGCGGACTTGCCAGTGCGCTATAAGTATAATGTACGTATTAGATTCCTATGAAATAAAGGGTGTTCTAACTTTTTTTACATTTAATAATAGTAGCGACTGTAATGCCATCGCAGGACTAATCAGGGAAATGCATTCCGAATAGATGAAACACCCGGGATGATTTTAAATAGGTTTCGTAAACACCATGCTTTTAATTTTGTCCAAAAAGAAAGTTGCAATGGTGAACAAAACTGCAATCAGCAATCCAGAAACGTGCGCTAAGTGAATTGAACCACACAGAGTAGCATTCACCTTATGTTTAAATCACCATCGTCAGAAGAAGATTCTGGGTATAGAGCAAAGAGCACATGTTTGGTTAGGACTGACCATTTAAATATATAACCCAACGTATCATAGACGCTATTGAGTGAAAGCCTATAGTTGCGTTTTACTTACCGTTACCAGAAACGACATCAGCATATGATATGTACTTCGTTTTTACCTGTATTAATCAACGTCAGAGAAGGTAGTTTATACAACTTTGTTATTCTTTTACTCTCATATCACACAACTCGCTCTTTCTCAAGTCACGTGCATGCAATACAAAGTATAAAGACAGCCTATACGTTGAGATCCCTTTGTACGACCCTTCAATATTCCCAGTATCGCGCTTGTCGTCACCTTGTTATCTTATTATCCAAACCCTAACATCTAGCAAAACTAATTACCTACCACATACACTGGCAAACGGTCAGTCTGGCCATACATTCTTACCGCGCTCTTCTGTTACGATGTTGAATGTCATAGGACAAAAAAAGACAAAAACCCCTCAACATTTTTATGCCCATTATATCTGTTTTTTCAGCTAGAGTTACTTTACAAATCTGTCGTCAAGTTAAGTATCATTTTACATGGGAGATAAAAGCAAGCTCAGTATGCAGGCAAATAAATTGATTTGAACGCGGCCATCATATGGCAGCAAAATAAAAACCTTACAAGTGATTTCAAAAAAAAAAAGAAAAAGACTAATGAATATGATGACCAATAGTTATGAGAAATATAATGGTTCAAACATGGGTCCAAAGAATAGTCCAAGAGTCCAGGGTCCAAGAGACCAAGTGTCCACTCCATGTTTTACCCCATGCCCTTTGATACGCAAAAACTGACCCGGACCCGGACCCGGACCCGGACCCGGACCCGGACCCGGACCCGGACCCGGACCCGGACCCGGACCCGAAATCCGTAAAACCCGGACCCAAAATCTGTAAAACCCGGACCGATGTTTTTTATTAAACTTTTATAATTTTTTTTCTTTTGAGATTTAATTTTAGTATTGTTCGTGACAAGGCAGCATTGTTAATAGTGATTTCAAGGCTGACTGACAGCTGTTTATCGTTATTTGAACCCGACCTGATGGAATGACAGTTCCATTATCGCGCCTAAAGAGGTATGTCGCTCGAAAAATGCCTTTACTGGACTACTAAGTATTAGGTTTACAGAATGATTCCAGAGAAAATGAATTAAGTGACCAACTTCGGAAGAAAGGTCTCTGTAACTAAAGATTGTGCAATTTATGCAGCCTAAGTATTTGGGTAATACAGGTCACGCTAATTGCACGCGACACGTATGTGAATAGAGTGGTCGACATAAAAACAAAAATCCGCCAACTGGTCACTATTGACATAATTCAAGTGTGTAGTACTAACTTTACTAACATCTATTTCAGGGATTTATGAAACTATATCACACACGAATAACAGGGGAAAAAATTGATAGTACAAAATTGTCATCTTTCTTTTTTTTTTCTATTCTTTGGTTACACGGTTTGATTGATTGATTGATTTCGTGTTTGCTTCAGTTCAACTTTTACATTCAGTTTTTCATATAAAAAATTGACATGACCAGTATCTAAAAATGGAAGCAAATCTGGTGGTACCTGCACCAGTGACGGAATAAAAAAGTTATGTTTCTGTGATACGCAATTCGGATTTAAATGGTAATATACATTTAAGAGATCGGGAGAAGTTTTCGAAACACCATCTTTGATGTAATCTCTCCTTACTCGAGATACAATTGTCAAGTCGAGTGGTGGTGATGGAACTTTGCCCTCTGGTTTGAGGGATTCTTTACAGCCATAGCACACTGAAACTTTGGGGTCCAGAAACTGCAATAAAGAAATGGCAAAAGTTCCAAAGGCAGGTGTTGGTCTTGCTGGCTTGTTATGGCTAATCTTTAAGGTAGTACCGGATCTTCAAAATTCTTCTATGAATTTTTTTTTAAATTCTGTCATTGGAAGTCTATTGTTAGGGCTTTCAAATAATGAAAAAAAAAAGAAGGGGGTCCCTGTATTGGTTATGGAGATATAAGGCGTCAAAAAGGTGTGATTTTTCAACTTTCCGCGCGTTTTTGCCGAAAATCTGTCCCCGCCAATAAATTCGAATTACTCGATTGGATTTAACAAAGACAAAAAGAAAACTGTTTTAAACGGTAGTTGGTGAATCTAGGAAACATACCTTGATAAAAAATCCATCCAATCTTTTGAACACCAAATAAGAAATTTCTGGAGTGGGTTTTCAAAGGTTCAGAGCAGCCCACTAAGAGAACCAACCTTTTGTGATGTCAATAGCATCCTAAGAAAAGTCATCCTGTATGAATGTGAAGAAGAATTATCTAGTGTTGTTGACTATCAGAGGCATCAAGAGCAGCTTCCATTTGATGTTGTTGTACCAGTCTTTCCAGATAAGGGGGATATGCTACTCATTCAAGGTGTAGAGGCTAATGATATTTGGTATGGTCATGCCCACAATGTCAACACACAAATGAAACTGTGGATGTGTTTTTCTTCGTGGAAAGTACAAGAATGCCAAACATTTATGTTACAGAAACAACTGGAAAATGTGCAAGAAAAGTTGTCCCATGGTATTCATTAATCGGGATTGCTGATGGCAGTTCGAAAAGCTCTTCACAGTGGCAAGGAGCTACTCCATAACTGACTTGTAACAGTCACAGTATTCTTAAATGACTATAATGTCTCACTTAGTATCTCACTTATAGGGAATAACGAAGGGTAACTATCTAAAATTCAGTTGGAAAATATTTCCAAACAACCATGGGATTTTTTTGGGAAACAAGATTGCAGTTCAATTCTCATTTTTGGGATTCAGTTGGGAAATGTTTCAAACCATTCCCAAGTATGGGATTTTTTTAGGAACAAGATTGTGGTTCATGATTAATTCCCATTTTTGGGATTCAGTTGGGAAATATTTCCAAACAATTCCCTAGCATGGGATTTCATTGGAAATGTAATCTCAAATTATTACCAATAATTATGATGGGATTCATTTGGGACAATTTGTTGAGAAAGTTGGGAAAGAATTGTATATAGAAAAACAGCTTCAAAAGTTCCAATAGATTCCCAATATTGTATTCTGTGGTTTCCCAATAATATCCCATTATAAGGAAATGTTCTCAAAAACATTTTCCCAATTTGTCGAAATGAAATTTCATAGTTTTTCCTGTGATACTCAATCCACATTACGTTTAACACACGCACTTGCAGCACACAAATTACAGATGGTCATCAGAAGTAATGAGGCTCTGGTTCGATTCCAGAATGTAGTGCTACACACAAGCAATACACGTCAACATGTCCTTCACTCCCAAGCCCCATTACGTTAAGAACACCATTTCTTTTTGGCTTCTTTGAACCCTACTCCACTAATTATCGAATCACCCTAACTAACCATTGAATCGCCTGCGATTCACATGTGAGAATATCCCGCGCAAAGGAGTATATGGGTATGGTGGGAAGCGGGTGGGGAGTGCTTCACCGGAAGTCCTAATTGACTGGAACTGGAACCCTAAGGACCGGAAGACTCTTGTTTAAAATTGCGCAACTCTTCCATTTTGTAGGGGAGGGGTCAGGACATTTTGTAGGGAAGGAATCAGGACGAAAATAAAGGTATTTTATGACCGGTTTACCACAGGTGAACAAGGTATTCTTTGACCAGTTTACCCCATTAATGTATAGAGGATATTACATGGGCGCGCGGAGATACGAAATTTATCTTCGAGTGTTGAAAAGATCTCTCACAAGTGAGCGCAGCGAACGAGTGAGAGATTTTCAACACGAGAAGATAAATTTCTTATCTCCAAGCGCCCATGTAATATTCTGTTTATTATATAATTATCAATGAAAGTATGTTTTGGCTTTTTCAGGCAATTCATTCCGTGTATTTTTGAATAGCCATCACAATGGTGGTATTTTCACACGTGAAAATAACATGTTATTTTCACGTGTGAAGATATCAATTTTTCGAAATAGAGAAAAATAGATATTTCATTGGTAATTATATAATAAATGCTACTATTGTGCTTATGTTGATATTTATTTTTGACCCCCACTTTTATTCAATTTACCTTGCAAATGTGGCGAAATAAACTAATATAATTATTATAGTTGTTGTTGTCATTGTTAACGAATTTCCCTGTCGCGACTGTCGGGCCCTAGCCTCCATTGCAGACGTTATTTGTGTCGGTCTCTTATCCCTCCCCAACTAACGGGGGAGGGATAAGAGACCGACACAAATAACGTCCGCAAAGGAAGCTAGTCGGGCCCTGAAGGGGAGTGGTTTCAATCCTATTTTCTAATCTTTTTACAAATCCTACTTTCCTTCATATCCGAAAAAACCTTTTTCCTATACCCAAATTGTTTTTTTCCTCACTCCAAGTTACTTGAATATCATTTCTCCCAGTGCAAAATAGGCAATTCCCAGTTCCCATTTTACCCATTCATACTGATGAGTAAATGTTGGTACCAGCATATCATTATTTTTATCAGTTTATCCTAATTGCTGTAAAGCTTTTAACGTCGCAAACAATCTCGTTCCCAGAGCTCACGTTCTCATGGTCAGCACCGACAAAAGAGAGGCTCTGGTTGCAACCGATTTTTTGAGCATTCCTATTGATTCGGAGAAAAACAATAGAAAGAGTCGTTCTGCAAATAAAATGGCTAACAGACTAAATTGGCTTGGGTCGAATTCAAATTTTGCTAGAATGTGGTACGATAATCAATCTTTCACATACCCGAAGTAAATGAGAAGGACACTGGAATTTGAGCAAATTTTCACGAGGTTTTAGTGCGAGTCGAGCTCGCGGCCGATCGCTCTTCCATTTGTCGTGATTGAACTAAAAAAACGTGTTAAAAACTCACAAAATAGCACAAGCAATTAGTACCCGGGGGAAAAATTTACTAAATAAACTTTAAGAAGGCAAAGGATAAATAATTTAACTACTATATTCAAGCTAAAAGGTCAATAATTGAAAACCGTTTGTCCGAAGCAATTTGAATCCCTGAAGATCAAAGGTAACCCAAACATCAGCTTACCTTTGATTAAGGCATGCGCAGTTGAAACTTCCGGTCCGAAATTCACGGACCGGAAGCCAACTGAAAATCGGTTACAACCACAGCATCTCGTTTCTCGGTGCTGACCATGAGGAACGTGGGCTCTGGGTACGAGATTGCCTCGCAAACAGTGGCGTAGCGAGGTCTTGACCACAGGGCAGATGGGGGAGGGGAGCAATTTGCCATTTTACCGCGAATTGCTTACTATCAATCACTTGACTTTTTGGAGTTGCCTGGGGGGCAAACAAGCGGTTGACTGAGGGGCAACTAGCGGATGTTAAGTCGAAACATGTCAAAATAAGTTCCCAAACTATTGTATTTGACTATTTCTACGACATGAAACCAGAAAACAAAAGATCAAAACAACCTCCAAAATCCTACAGGGCATTAAAAACGCAGCTATTACAGGAATTGACGTCTATTGATAGCAACCTATATACCTCTTGCATGTGACGTGTGATTTAGATGACAAAACAAAATTATTTCCATCACAAGCATGAGAATTGGAAACCTATTGTTATTTCTTCCAATTTGAGCTGCATTCCGAAGGACAGCAGGCGTCTATATAGAGAGCATACGCGTTTCCTATTTTGAGTTTCCCACCATATCCACAGGCATCCCGCATGAATTTAAAAAAAATCGCACATAGATTTCCATTGTCTGTCCTCTTATTGATCATAGATGACGTATTAAAATGTTCAAAACTCAAGTGGAACCACGAGCGCTCCTGGCTCCAATGTAAAGTTTTGAACATTTTAAGACGTCATCTATATTCAATAAGAGGACAGACAATAGAAATCTATGTGCGATTTTTTTTTTTACAACATCCTACTAAATAAAAAGCGAAACGACGCATGAGCATAGACATTTTAAGAGCTATAAAATAAGACTATAAGCAGCCTCAATCTATTATCACTTTTTCACGCGTTTTCATATTGCTCTAGCTAAGATTGTTCGAGACCTTTAGAGGACAGACTATAGAAAATAAGATAGGGGATTTTCTTTGTTTATTTTTGTGAGGGATAGATTAAGAAATTAGGCTGTCTTTTTTTCACAAAAAAACGATCTTGGAAGACACTTCAACAAATCAAATAAAAAACAAAGAGATTAAGACAAAGACCTATTGGTTAAAACTTGACACCTGCAACTAAATGGCTTTTGCAACGGCTTTTGCAAAGACGGAAAAAATAATTTGGTACACCGATCTAACATGAAGCGTTTTTAAAAGTTTTGACCTCAATGATTTCCACTTCGTTTTAAGAAGAAATTAACATTTTGGATCGAGTTGAATGACACTTTAGACTCAAAAACTTGCACCAAAGTTGTCGTAAAGAAGGAAGATGAAATAACTTTATTTTCCTAATTTTGATCGTTAATCCTTCCCTTTGAAGCTGTCAATGCAGTGCAAAAACACGCCTGATAATCTCAGTCAGACTGTTTTTGTGCAAACATAGGTAAACGTTTCGAAATGTTCAAAAGTAAATTCTAAAGCTAAGGTCTCGCTTTGAAAAACATTACGTCATCTAATAGTCTGTCCTCTCATTGAACAAAGCTGTCGACCAATAAGCCTTTTCATAGTTTAAGAATCGATTCCACTGCGCATGCGATTTTATCCCGAATTTCTCACCTTCTTTTGTTTAATTAAGAACAAAAGGTTTAGACAAAAGGTGAGAAATTCGGGATAAAATCGCATGCACAGTGGAATCGATTCTTAAACTATGAAAAGGCTTATTATAGAACGTGCTATTTACGTGAGATGTTGTAAAAAATTTAATTTCGGGGCCAAGATACGAGGAGCAAAAACGTAAGTTGTAGTCAAAGAAAATCTATCAAATCAACAGAAAATTATAATTATAATCTTTCAAAAAACCTCCTCTTCCTACACCCCTCCTCCCAAAGGGGAAAAAAAGAGAAAATACTCCAGTTTGGAGTTCCGTTTGCTCAGTCTCGGTTGTGTGTTATAATATTCAGCTCTTCAACCAAAACCCGTGGCATTTTAATCAACTCGTATTGTTCCATAATACGTACATTCCTTACTATACAATGGAAACTAATAAAAGAAAACCACATCTGTGTACACAATCGAGGCCGAGAAGCGGGGGTATTCCCGTCATGACCAGAGCTAAACTCAAAACATGAATAATAATTTTTTATTTTAAAAGTTTCATTACAGATGGTTTTATAGCGAGGTCCAGCGCAGTCTTGCCGTTCGTATCAAGTATTGAAGCATCAGCCTTTATATCTACTAAAAGAAGACTAACACTTTCAAGGTGTCCCGCTGCCGATGCAAGATGAAGAGCTGAAAGAAAAAATGTATGCAGTCATAAAGAAAAACTTGTCCCAATATGGTGAAGATCTTGTGGTGTATCTTGAGTACACGAACTTACTATGATGTAATCAACAATAACTATACATTGCACTCACTATCTGAATTCTCATTGGTCGAGAACCTACATATAATTCTAGCTATCTGCATGCGCCAGCGATTTTTCAGCGGTCAATAGTTATTTGCAGGTAGTTATCTAAAAAACGAGTCTGCATAGGTCAGCGGATGGCGCTTAGCTTTAGTTTTTTTTTCGATGTATTATTTTGAAACTTAAAAAAAAAAGTTTATTATAAAGTTTATATCTTTGTATTATCAGTTATTATCTATTTGAACAATGTATAATAAAACGTTTATTGAATTCGGTTTTGTTGACATCTGGAATAATCAATGTCTGGGCAAAAGTTATTGACGCTTTAATACCTCGACCTGTTACTCGGCCGGTGGTCCGGTTTCCTTTATATAGCAAATAAAGACTCGAGAGATTGAGAACAATTTTGTTTACTTTTGCTTCACTCCGATTTACGCACACGAGGATAACACTTACATCTAGTTACAAAGTTGCATACCGGAAATGTGCCCCTCCCCCTTACAATAGACCTTGTTTGTGTAGTGACAATGTTTTCCCAATTCAGCGTGACAAACCTCTGGAGGAATGAAGAGCTGTTGTTTTGAAGCTCGTCGGGATATCATCGTTATTCCTTTCGTATCCTTTGGGATACTCATGACTTTTTCGAAGAGTAAAAACAAAAGAAAATAAATCCCTTGGAGGTTTGTCACGCTGAATTGGGAAAAGATTGTCACACTACGAATAAGGTCTATTGGTCTCGAATGATATGAAAAACACTGTCTAACAAAAACACAAGTGCGCACGAAAAAAATGTTCTAGTGCATTTTTCAGTTGTTCGTATTACCGATCCCTCCCCCCCCCCCCCTCCCATTTTATTTCCACCTTCCAGTCTTATTGGGCTCCCTGTTATATACCAGTTATGTTTAATCTAGTTGTACCTGTTCGTTTTTGATGATCCTGTGCATTGACGTCAACTCCTAAACCCGCTAGATACTTTATGACATGTGAATGGCCCTCCTATCAAAAAACACATGTTGTTACTACGAACTCGGTAGTTAAAAGCTAGACGCTGAAATTCGTTTTTTCACATTGCCGTCAATCGAAAATAGTCAGTCGATACGTATCAGTTCTTGACTGGCGCTAGTTATAGTTATTCGAGATTTTGCATGCGGGCTAGTGCTGCACAATAGGACTCAGGGTCCCCTTCGAGGTATGTACACTGCAACACTTTCCAAATACGTAAGATCTTCCGTACCCATCTCACAATCAGCCTATTAAAAAATTATTAGTAAAGGCCAGACACTGAGGTTTATTACTGCCAGGGTTTCTATACGTCCTCAGTGGTTCTTTTACGTCACTCCGTTTCAGAGTGAGGTAGTAGGACCTTAAGCTGCAGAACCACAAAGCAGGCGACCACTTCAGCGAAATAGAGGCACTTCAACCTTCTATTGTACTATTATTTCATATTTGTCTAGTATTTTACTTACAAAGTTAAATAAAATCGTGAAAATGTTAAATAAAGTAAAGAAATCTTAGCTGACCTTAGAAAAGTAGTATCTCTTTCACCATGTGTACTTAGATTTTGGATTTACCAGTGGAGGAAAAAAACGTTAAAACTGATTAAATCCAACATCTTAGTACACAGGGCGAAAGAGGTACTACTTTTCAAAGTTCAGCGAAGATTTCTTTACTTTATTCAACATTTTCACGATTTTATTGAGCTTTTTAAGCATCGCCATACATTTCCTTATAACATGACACTACAGAAACCTAGCATATGCTACCTGTGAAAGAAAGCATTCAATACACAGGGAAAAAAATTTGAAATCGAAAGATGTTTGAAACATATAGCGCGCGTTGATTGGCTGACTATTCACTTTGTGCTGTCTTCATCGTGACAGCAAATACTTCAGTTTCGCATTCTCTGTTGTACAGGGTTAGCCTCGATTGTGTAAAGAATTATTTTGAATATGCATGTGTTCCAGTGAAGGTGCGTGGAATTTCAATGTGATTGTATTTTTGAAGTTGTGCATTCTTTTCTTTACCGTTGGTATTTGTTAATATTTAGACACTGATTCAAGGCTAACACTGTATAAATGGGTCTGTAATCAAGAAACACGACGATTTTGTGTTTAAGGCTCCGGCATTGTTTCAAATTTAAAAATCGCTTTCAAATAATATTATTTTCTGAATCTGTATTATATGATCTTTAAAACGATATATAGTTTCATGGGGTTTTGTTTAAAGTGTTGCAAAGGGATAGTCTTAAACGAAACATACCCCTGAAGGTCTCCAGTAACCTTAACCCCTAAAAGATACTCTTTGGGTGTGGTCTTGGTTTAATTTAACTTTTAAAAAATACTTCGGAACACAAAATAAAATATTTATGACAATCGAGTAGCCCTAAAATATACCACACATGCTACAAACCAACAGATTTTCTTTTTTCTACCGAAAAAGAGGAAGTGATTTACAATTTTAACCCTTAAAAGATGCAACGATCCCCTCCCTTCTTTTTCTGGGAGTGCCTCCCCCTTCCCCTCCCCTCCCATGGACACTGTATCATACATAACAAATTACCTTAGATGCAAAGTGTAAAGGAGTCATGGATGTTTTCTCTGTTCTGGTTTGTGGATCAACATCATGTTTTGATATGAGGTAATCCATTGAATCAATGCAACCAGTCTGAGCTGCCAAGTGAATTGGTTGGTGACCAAGTTTATCACATGCATGCACTGATGCCTTGAATAAGAAAGAATTTAGTTTAAGAATGGGCTTCCTGTGGTAGACATTGATCAGATAGGATGTGGTGTTGCACAAAATATTGATTCAGATATAGTGGGGTTTTTTTTATTTGATAACATGGTAACAACTCTATGGGTTCTCAGGTTTTCCTTCCTCTGTCCCCGGGGGAGGGGGGGGGGTACTCCCATATATGGACTACACAGGGATGATCCGCTGAACAGGGTATTGTTTTTTTGAGCTTCTTGTCATAAACTGGGTATGCAATTTTATCTCAAGGTCCAAGTTCTTCTTGAGTTTCTTGTCATATTCAGGGTTTCTACTTTCGCATTGAGCGAAACTAGTTTATTATGGTGGTAAAAAAAACAATACACAAGCTGACATGATACATGTAATTGAAACAGGAACTCAGTGCAAGAAATTATATCTTTTATCATAAACAGGGTCTACAAAATTGATTTTTTTTTGTCATAAACAGGGTAACCCTTTGAGAATCCCAGTGGAACACCCCTACCCAAATTCTGGCAGAGTACCCCCCCTCTTCCCCGGGCCTCTGTCTTCTTCATCTCTAATCTGCTTCAAGGTATCAGGAGGGGATTTGGTTCCCTACAGACCATATGCTGTACATGCTGCTCTTTGCAATATTTTGCCATTGAAATATATATTTTCTGGAAGCTAAATAAATGCAGTTATTGAAAATTCATTTAGAGTTGTCAGTTTTGGAACACAAAAAAGTTATTGTAAGTCCATGCAAAATTCGAGGTATGGAGGTCCAAATCCCCTTCTGATACCTTACAATTCCTAGCTAGGCCACACCAAACACTTTGACAATGAATTTGAGCACAAGACATGTATTTTTACTAGCAAAATAACTGTGACTCAAGAGGGGTTATTTCCATATTCTCTACTTTCACATCCCCATAATACTTTGTGTCTTTGGGGGATAACCAGATGGTAAAAACCCACTTATTTCAGAACAGACTTTTATAAGTGCTATATAAGCCATATACATTATTATTATTATTATTATTATTTATTTATTTATTTATTTTATTTTATTTTTTATTTATTTATTTATTTTTAATTTTTATTTTTTGCTGAAGGCTGAACAGACAATGTTGACAATACCTTGTTTGGTATCTAAAAATAAAATGAAGAAGTAAAAAACAGAAAAAGATAGAAGCTTAGCGACGTTTAAGGTAAATTTTAAACATTTTTTTGTAAGTCAATACATTTTCTGTAAGACCAAAACTCTTGATGATCTGTACACGCAAAAATAACTTGGAATAAACTGATAATCAGTATTGTACAGATAAAAGCAAGTATAGTATGAATTCAAAGATATAACTAGCTAAAAACTAGTGTGAGCTGCGTCAGTAAGTTTTTTCATCTTTTCACGGTGTATAATTTACCTTTTCATCATTACTGTTTTAGTATGAATTCAATTAAGAAACCTTTCGATTTGGGACAGTGTTTTGATTGGTTACCCCCCAAAGATGCAAGGCATCATGGGGATGTGAAAGTAGAGAAAACACAATTTTTGTGGGTACAAACCTGATGGTGTGTTATGAGGTATTCAGCAATAGGAATCTGACCACTGCGTAGAGCATCCATTAATGGTGTTGCTCCACAGCTGTCAGAGACATCAGGCTCATAATCACAGTTGTCCACTATAAACTTCACTGCTTCAGTCTTACCATGCAGAGCTGGATGTGTTTTGTGATACAATAACAAAATAGATGTAATATACTGTTTATCCCAATGTTACTGTCAGTGGTGTATTTGGTGGGAACTAGGTCACAAAATACCCATTATCCCCCTGTCTAGCTTGGAATTAGCTGGTTGATATATTAAGCATTAAATATTGTTCATTCCTAAAAATAATGAATCTTCACTTATTATTAGTTTCATTACTGCCCCCTACTCAAAATCCTAGATGCACATAATATTGTCTAATGCCCTCTCCTTAAAGTGACGAGAACATAATGGGGTTGGTAGGAATAGATTTTTTCAAGTTCCAGATTAATGCTGTATTCCTTTGTTTCAGGGGTAGCATTGTACAACAGAGAATCCAAAGCTGGAGTATTAGCTGACATGAATAAGATTTCTTGGACCTCCACTCAAGGACCGCCAACCACCCTAAGAAGTGGAAGGGCTAAGATTGGAAAATATGAAACTATTGTATGGGAAAAAGTAAACTGGGGGGGCTATAGCCCCCCAGCCCAACAGCTTTAGTCCACCAGCTAGGGCTCGAACCTGGGTCACATTGGTGAGAAGCAGTGCTATACCAATGCATGCCACCATTGCTTCCCAATAATGAATCTCTAGATAATGAGCCAGCCGCCCTCCCTACATGAATACATAGTCTCAGTCAATCATACCTGCTGTGTGTAGAGGAGTACGTCCATTTTTGCTATATCTCTTACTTGACCAGGATCCAGATTCCTTCAGCTTCTTTAGTAAGTATTCTAAAATATTAACATGCCCTTCTCTAAAAGAAATTTTAAAAAATAATATGTTTAAACAAATTGAAAAAATATATATTAAAATTTGAGGACATAAAATTGAATAAGAATTTTATAAAAATTTGCTTGAAGAAAAAAAATTCACATAAATATATACCAGTCAAATGTGCATGTTACTAACCAGTAGCTTTTTTTCCTAATTGTGAAGTTCCAGAAATTATCCATATCCCCCACCACCCCCCCCCCCTCCCAAGGGAGGAATTTTTTAACAACCACCCTACCCCTGTAAATTCCAATTTTCTTCTACACAAACTCTATAATTTTATCGACCTTTGTACAATCGGCCCCTGATATAAAATTATGTTCATTTGCATAAAATTTTAACTTTGTTTTATTTTTGGGGGGGAATATTCACTTTTATCTTGGAAAATTTAGTGAAACACAAAACAAAACATACAATGCGTAGTTCCAAAAATTATGATTCCAAATTCCTCTGGGATGGGGGGGGGGAGGGGAGGGGGGGCAATTAATTTCTGGAACTACGCATTAGAAGATAGCATTCAAAGGCTCTAAGGTGCCTATAATTCAAATTATCATTTATATTTGACCTGTACAGCCCTTCTCATGCACTCTAATAAAACCTTTGGAAAAAGTCACATAATGGGGGCCAGACTGAGGGTTGATGAGTGGGCCAGAAAAACCAGACCAGCCCACCTCGCTATGCTTATCACTTGCTGAGCTTGACCCATACAGCATGACCTCAAGCCAAATATTTTCCCATCCGGCCCTCCCACTCAGTCAATAAGTACGCATGATTTATTGTATAATTAATGATATAACCTTTTGTTATCGTTTAGTCATCTAATAAAATGTACGACATGGCACTTTGAGATCACATTTATTCATATCCAAATAAGTATGTATTCAAATGGATTGATGCTTTACGTTTAGTATATGTGCATTCAGCCGCATTTGGTGAAATGTCTAAAAAGGCTCTTATAACTTTACTGACGTGGCGTGGTAGTAGTAGTACAGTACCTTGCTGCAACATGGAAACTGTCCCAGCCATCCTTGTTGCATTGTACCAAACTGGCTCCAGCTGTGACAAGCACGTCAATGACATCAATGTTAGGTTTTGTACAAGCAAGCATGAGTGGAGTCCTTAAATGAACAAAATTGAAAACCTCAGTCAATATCATAAAAATCTGATTCTTGATTTAAATTGATTATAAGGATATTATGAAATAACTTTGGTTATAAATCTCACTTTCTATTACATACAATAACTTGTATATTGTATTCCAAAATATTGGTTATTCTATTTCTTATAATTAACACTCAACAAAAATAGTCGATTCTGAATGGATTAGAGGAGAACAATTAAACCCCAAATTGTACTCTGTAGAGTCCCAATTGAGCTGCTCAAATTTTTTGAGCGTTTATAAACAAAAAATTGCACAATCTTCTCGTAAATTCGGAATCTATGGATACTTGTGATGTTTTGAAAGTTTCCAAAATTGGTCAGGCCTTTTTGAACCTATAAATTCCGAATTGTACTCGAGATTATGTGATTTCCTGTACCATCACCTGACTAATCATGAAAGAAAACTTGTTTTCTGTAAATAGAAGCACCCAAATATACTCAATTGCACAGAGCATGCATGCACACTTGTTTTTTATTCTTTTAGCAGTATTTTCTCTCTTTTTTGGTGGGAGGGGGAGGGGAGGGGTTTGGGTGTTGTGTTCTTGGAAAATTGCCAAGTATATAATTATGGAATTCACTGTGCCGATCAACGCTCCAACTTGTACACTTATACATGTAAGGTTGACCAATTAATGAATAACACAGTTTTTTTTCCCATTATCCATTCAGTAATAAAAGATATAAGCAACAAAGAAATGTAAATAGAAACATGAGTGGGTGCTTATGGCACTTCCTAAGCATGCATTTTATTACTATCAAACGGAACATGGAAAAAAGCTGTTTTAATGAGTGGTCTCACAGTATCCACACCAGGGAGGGGGGGGAGATACTCCACCAGGATTTGGGTAGGGGTGTTCCACTGGGATTCTGAAAGGGGTACATGTACCCTGTTTATGATAAAAAACTCAAATTTGTAGACCCTGCATATGACACAAGATATAATTTATTGCACTGCGTTCCTGTTTCAATTATCATGTCAGCTCAAGTATTTTTTTTTTTTACCAGTTTCGGTCCAGTTATAACCAGTTTTGGTCAATACGAAAGTAGAATCCCTTAATATGACAGGAAACTCAGGAAGAACTTGGAAATTGAGTGAAATTGCATACCCTGTTTATGACAAGAAGCTCAAAAAACCATACCCTGTTCAGCGGATCATCCCTGTATAGTCAATATGTGGGAGTACCCCCCCCCCTGATTCCACACTGAATACAAATCTACTTACATACCAATCTGCTCTCTTCAGGCAGTCAAACTCAACACCTATATTAATCAAGAACTTTACACAGTCCAGGTGAGCTCCGTAGGCAGCTTCATGTATCGCTCTTTTACCATCACAATTCCACAATTCAAAGTCCATTCCATTCCTATGTAATATTTCCAATACTTGGAGTCGGCCATGTCTCGCACCAACAATAGCCGCATTATCTCCCGATCTTTCGTGTTTTACGTTAATAATACATCTTGGATCAGCACTGGTATTGATCAACTCTACAAACTCGTCTATATTTCCATCTTGTATTAGCTTTAACGGCTTTGGATAGTCCATTATCTTGTAGGAGGTGTTCGACTAGATAGACATCTTCAATGTTGTCGAATATATCTTAAAAAATTTAAATCCAAACCTCTACATAAGAAACGCATAAACTTAGCATTTCTAAATAATTCCAGTTTTCTGATTTTGAATAACAATACAATAGAAGGGTGCGCGCTAGCTTAGTTTTAGAGAGCAAAAGATCACCGTGTCAGACAGCCGCCATGTTATCCATTCAAATCCCGCGGGTTTCCCGTTCTGCTTGTGTTGATTTGCCGGTAGTACCCAGTCTTTCCGGTCACGTCTGTGTCAGTTTTCAACGTAACGCGCGCCGTCCTTAAAATCTAACAGCTTTGCAGAAATAGTTTTCATGAGATCTTTATCCCTTTCAGTAATATCGAAGGCTAATGAAAGAAAACAGTCAGTAATTGAGGAAGACTAACGATATTTTAGTCGCTCTGGTTGATTTTCGAATCGTTGACTTGTTATTTTATTGGACTTGCATCATGTCGTGCTTGTGAAGCGCGTTTTTACGTTTCCTCATCTCTTCATACTTTGGTATCATAAAGTCTTCTTCTCTTCAAGATGAGCTTCCGCGGTGAGTTTGATATTATCACTTCTGTTTCGCTTCTAAATTATAGTATAATAATAAATTCAGTTGAAAAATTGGTAGCTTTGGGAAGGACACTTCAAACGTACAGTCAACGTTCAGAAGCAACAAATCTAACACCACCCCCCACCCCCTAGACCACAGTCAAAGTCACAACATCAAAAATACTTGAACCAAGTTTGGATAATTAATTTTTTTATTTATGAGCTTGATGTGATGGCTTATTTATGGCTTTTTAATCGTGTATATTTTAAAAGCATGAGTCAATCCCAAAGGTGCCCACCCCCCCTCCTCCTTCCCCGGCCATACCCCCCGGCTTTTGACCATGGTCAAGCTCCTCATAGTGGGGAATTTACGCTGAATATTTGCCAGAAAGGTGGACATTTCACTACTGACTTAATGTAGAGGCCCTTATCTAATTTGCATAATTTATTCTCGGACTTTCCTCGTGGCAATTTGAGCCTGTGATTGCAAAATTTCTCACCTGGTTTGTGCTTATGTTTGTGGTTTGAATTTTAAGAAACGAAAATGCCTAAGTTGTTTAAAATTACTGTTTTGTTGAGAGGAAATTCAAGAATTCTACCTATGATATTGCGAAAATTTAAGATTTTTTAGTTAATATGATAACCATGAATAGAAAAACTTCGATTGTATGGGCTCAGTTTAGTACTTTTTAGATAAAATTTTAGATTCATCAGACTGGAGGGGTGGGCATTTGACCACTTAGTGGAGCCTGAACAGTTGGGCATTTGAACATTTGGTTGGCCCACATGGTGGGGAATTTGACCAATTTTTTTCCAAAAAGCCAAATGCCTCGGGGGTTGCCTGGGGGGGGGAGGGGGATGGGCACCTTTGGTATTGACTCATAGATAAGGATCGACTGACTATTTCTTAATACATATCTATATAAACACTGAAACCCCTACATGTAAGGGACAGATTTTTAAGGGGGGAAGGGGTTGGGGGAAAATCGAACACAGCTTTTAAGGGTGAAAAAAAATTGTGCATAAGAAAAGTGCCAGAAAAATATCCTAATTATGTCAAAAAAAATTCCTGCTAAGCCATGAGGCATAAAAAAAGCTTGCTGCACAATATAAATTGCCAACCCCCCCCCCCCTTCAAAAATCTAATGGTCCGTCCCTAAGTGAAATGTTTGTATATCCCTCTTCTGCCATGACAGCATAATACTCCAGGCACTCTGCCTTACCTTCCTCAAATAAAGTGGATTTAAATGTAATATCATGTTTGAAAGTGATGATTTCATATTCATAAATATTACCTTTTAGCATAAGACTATTCTCCTGGTTGCATGGTTTTGCTATCACAGATACATTTTAATATAACACTTGTGTATCATGATTTAATAGCAGCAATATACGATTACAGTATTGGATACGAATGAGCATGATACCATAAATTATCAAAACCAAGGCCATGTGATCTGCTAAAGCCATAGGCTGAGGAGGATAGAAAGGCCAAGGTCCAAATTATGTTATCATGTGAAAACTGAATTCAATAATTAAAAACTAATTCAATACTGTAGTAATAGAGAGTTCATTCTTCTTTCGAAAAAATAGGCCAAACATACAGTATTTCATTCTCTATTGTGACCCTCAATAAACTATGACAAGTCATGACAAGTCAGGAACACCTACAGATTTATCATGTGGAGTTCACATAATATCATGGATTGATTGTAGGCTCTTGGCCAATGAGAAGTGAGATTATGATTATGATTCATATCTAGTGTTCTTTCTATTAAATCAGATCCAGTCAAAAATATATTTAAGGTGGGCCTTGAATAAATTTTGCTAATGACACTACAGAAAGCAGTGTCCTTAGAGGCGGCGAGGGGAGGGATCTATAGCCCCTCTTGTCTACTGCCCTGGACACATCGTATACACCATGGACATGCATATTGTAATTGTTGCTTAACAAAGGTCTAGGCTAGTTGTTTTGTGTTTGACTAAAATTTTCAAGATAAAAGTGAATTTGCCCAAGAAAATAGAAGTTGAAGTTTATGCAAATGAACATGATTATCTATCAGGGGCTGGTTATATGAAGATTGTATAGTGCTATGAAATATAATCCTTTTCCAATGGATAAGTCAATGCTGTTATTTAATAAATTTATCCACAGGATAAGATTTATCTGTTGAGTAACACTATTCACCCTTCCTACAACTGGACCCAGAATTATAAAACTCAATTTTAACAACTATTTAATATCACTTTTATCTAGCGTAAAAGTACACACCAGCCAGTGTAGCCGTTGGCCCAAGTTACTCTGTTTCAACCAGTAATTGGATGAAGGCCTATCAGCTCTCAGTCAATTTGCATATAAATTTTACTGACCAATAAGCTTCTTATGTCACGTTTTCCCTAATCACACCAGTTTTGAAATACTTCCCATCAATTATAATTATCAATGCTTTTTTGGTATTTAAATTCTCTGACTTTTCAAGATATTGAAATAATTGTCTTGTCTTCCCCATCTCCACCAGCTAGAAACCTCATCACCATGGCAACAGTAATTTTTTTTTACTCTTTATTATTTTATTTTATTTTTTATGATATATCTTCAGTTGTCTCGACCATTTTTCCAATTTCTGTTACTTTCAAAATGATTAGTGCATGACCACCCATTATTAATAGCCTTGTAACACTAAAACAACCATTATTGCCTTTTGCTTTTAGGAGGTCAGATTTGTGGTCAACTTCCAGTGGAAATACTTGAAAACATTTTTTGTCAAGTGCCTTTTCAAGATTTGATGAGGAATTGCGCAGCTGTTTGCAAGAGCTGGAATGATGTTATTAACAAACCAGAGGTATATACAGTATTGTACAATTATATAGAATTCTATTTTCTTTGGCCTTGTGATACTCCTGTATGTATATGAGAATAAGGGGGGCAAAGGAATTATTTTATAAGGGAACCAAACATACATATTTACCCTCACTGTAAACTTGCGTTTTGCTTTTGAATTTTTTTTCTAATCATTTATATAAAATTCACTTTAAACTTGTGGCAAACTCAATTATAGGAGAAAATAATCAAATTATTGAACCACCCTTTCCCCCCCTGAATCTGCCACTGTAGATAATGCCTGCAATCAAAACTGGCTAAACTCTTTAGAGGGTCTCAAAAGTAAAAGGAAAGAAAGGGTGAAAAATTAGGAAATCAGCTAGCAACCTTTGGTCAGGGGCGTGCAGTACGTTATATAGTCTAAAAGTGCCACATTGCTGAAATTTTAAAGTCTCCAATCTTTAGTAATTAAACACATATTAAAGTACTTTGCAAAAGAAAAACGGGCTTTTCGCATTTCTTGTTAGCATTTTTGGTTCGATAGAGATATTTAAGTTTTAAGTTTATGCTAATCAGGAGGTTGATGACCTCATATTTTCAACTCACAGTTTCTTTCAACATAGATTTCAGCCTATAACATCATCCAAACTTTGCAGTACATTTGTATTCATAATATGAAACATGACAGCAAATAAACTGTGGATGCTATGGCAACACACTGGTGTCCAGGCCCCTAACAATGTATTTAGCTATTCAGCGATTGCTTCATTTTTTAACTTGAGCAGAAAATTGTTTAACTTAGGCCATACAAAATAATAAGTGTGTTTCCTGTTGCATGAGAAAAATAATTGGGGTCAGCAGATCAGATTTCTTCTTTTCTTTTTTTCTTTTTTTTTCTTTTTTTTCTTTTTTTCTTTTTCTTGTTTTTTCTTTTTACTGATACAACCACAGTGGAAATTAGCTTACTGGGAACCCTGTGGTGCATTTGGGGGGAGGAATATATTAGGGTCAGCAAAAATCGGCAAGAAAGTTAGGGTCATTCACGCAACAGGAAACACACTTATTATTTTGTTTGGCCTTATTTTATTTTATTTTATTTTATTTTATTTTATTTTATTTTATTTTATTTTATTTTATTTTATTTTATTTTATTTTATTTAGCATTTACCTCACATCAAATCATAGTTTAGAAATAATGAAAAATATAAACAAATTCCAAGCAGATGAGAGGTAATTAGGTATATCGTCACAGGTTGAAGAACAGCTAGAGTACTATAATACTAGCCTAGTAAATTTGGTTAATTTTGATTGAAATTGGGTTGAGATATAGCTTAATATCATAATCTTAGGCTGCTCAAGTATTGAGAATATGAAGTCATCAAGAAAAATGGTGGGCATACTTTAAACTGCAATATCTTTTGAAGGAAAAAAGATATTTGAAAAAGAAAGGTTTTGTACTTCCCTAACAAAGGTCTTTCAATCCAGGCAAATGCATGTAAGAGCAAGACAAAATGTTACTACGAACCTGCATAATTTTTTTTTTCCCTTCTAAGTACTTAGTTTATTGTTTTCTTCAGTTCCCTAGTGTATTATACTGTCTTTTAGAGATCAATCTCTGAATAATTTTATTTAGTCTTTAACTGCAACCGACACACACTTTTTATAAGTTCTCTGTTCAGATCCTTTATTTTGGATTTTACGTTTACTAAGTTTACTACTACGTTTTTAAGTGTAATTTTTTCTTTCCTTTAGTCACTTTGTATATGTGTGTTTATTTTAGGAATCCTAACCGTTAAACGACTTGAGTTCAAATGATGTGGATAAAATAATGTTATAGTCCATAACACAGAAGTGTGATCACACTGTACATATGTAGCTGCACTTTAAGTTTGCCAACTTAAAATACTTGAAATTCAAAGACAACTGCATGTTTGTTGCTTTATTTTATGGCTACCTGCAGTGTCCTGTTTGCTATCATGTTCCTCATGGACTCAGAGGAGCATAGTTTTAAATGGAGGTCCTCATTTTGGCTGTCATAAGCACACACCCCCAATGTAGGGACTGGGGAGCATAGTTTTGAGTTGCCCCCCCTCCCCCCCAACACACTCACACACCTTCAAGAATCATTCAGGCCCTTAGAATATTATTTTCAGTTCAGCAGTGGGGTAAACTTACATATTAGTCATTAAAGTCATGCCAAAACTTTAGGTTACTCATAACATTTTTGGCCTTACAGTAATTATATGGATTATATTGAAACCAGATTTCCTTTTTTTACAGTTCTTATATTGGAAAAAAATGTATCACAGATTGATTATGGGCTGTCAAAAAACACGTCAAAAAGTCCAAGAAATTATGGATGAAGAAGGCCTTATGAAGAACCCTACAGACTTTACCCCAAAACTCTGCAACTTTGTTAAAAGTTTTAGAAGTAATAATCCTTTGCTCTTAGATGCTTTGAACAGCCACAGTAAATATCCCTTGATTTCATGTTTTTATAACTCAACATCACAGTCAGTTAGAGAGGTAAGGTATAACAATATGTACAGTCCTTTGACTAAATGTTGTCGTTGATCGGATCATCCCTACGGGCCTAGACCAAATAGGATAATGGGTAAATTACCCAGAACTATCGTCATCCAAACTTCTTGCCAGTTTAAATCTTTGACGTATGCTCAAGGCATGGTTTTAGCAAATTAAATGGGATCGAAAAAAGCGAGCTCAAGACATGTTAAATAACAAATGCAGCAGCTAGTAGCTGTGAATTAATTATCCCAATGATCCTTTTCGGTCTGGGGATTGGCAGAACACTCGAGAAGTGTCCAGAAGCACTCCGCTACGCGTTGTGCTTCTCCTAACACTTCTCTCTTGTTCTGCCAACCCCCGCGTGCTTTATGACTGCACACAGCATGCGCGCACGTTTTCTATTCCTTCAACATGCTGTAAGCACTTGACAAAGTGTTAGGTCACTATAAATAACTGAAAATCATTTTTGGCCCTACCTGCCTTACACCTACACGGTGCCTGGAAATTGAATTCCAAAGTGCTGCAAGGGGTCTATTGGTGTGGTAGTATCCCTTTTTCCTCATAATTGCTTGACATATTTCAAACTCTTTAACATTTTTACTAGCAAACATAGAACAAATAGTGTTTCATTTATATTATTCTAATTTTTTTTCTCTCTCTAATAACTTCCCTCAGGCCATTGCATTCTACTTCAATACTCAAACTTTCAAAAATATTTCACAGTGTTCTACTGAATAAATTAGATTAACTGGATGGTGTTTATTTTTAATGTTTAGAACCCTTGGTCAGTCATTCTGCTGCTTACTATCGTGTCTACAACTGTTCAAGATATTACTGAGATCATCTGGACAATGATGTCCAAAACGTCCAACTGCCTGGTTATTGAAATCATTGAGCTGTTGTATCTACTTGCGACAATGTTGTGGGTGATGAAGTCTGAGGCAAGAATTAACTCAGGGTAAGAGATAAATCTCGTGCCTAGAGCCCACGTTATTATTGGTTAGCACCAAGAAATGAGAGGCTCTGGCTATAACCTATTTTGAGCTAGCTTGCTGTCCGTGAATATCTGACCAGAAGTTTCAATGGACCAAAAGTTAGAGCTCATACTTTGAAGGTATAGCCTCCAACGCAGATGTTCTTAGTATCTAGTCACGGTCACACAAAGTTTCCCTCCCCACAGACGTCTGCTTATTTATGCAGGACATTTCTTTCCATAAATTAACCAATCAGCTTGAACCTTTTAAGATTGAGAAGGTTCATGCTGATTAGTGAATTAAGACTACAGTATGACGTTGCAACAACAAAAATGGTGTCATTGTAGAAGCGTTTCTCACCAATGCTTTCAAAATTAATGACCTCTTATTTATCAGAAAAGAGATTTTTGTAAATCTTCCAGCTGATTATGGTAAATTGTTCATTTATCAAACCCTAGCACTATGTTTTGGGTTTTTAAAATGTTTTTTCGATTTTTTTTTCTGTAGCATTTATTCGTTTAAATAAAAAATACACCTTGCATTGATTTTCTAAAGGAATTGTTCTGGAGGACAAAAAAATAGGCAGTTTTTTCTTGTTCTTGTTTTTAATTTTCAAAACATGATTATTACTATCAGCATCATCACCATCACTATTATTTTCATCATCAACAGGCTTCATTACAGGATAATATATGCTTGCCATTTATTTGAGAGTTCTTCCACCATTAGTCAAGTATCAGGTTACGCTGGGTAAGTGTTTCCCTGCATTTCTCTTTAACTTTTTTTTAAAATTTCATTTTCATATTTATTTGTTTATTTATTTATCAATTAATTAATTTATGTAATTATGTATTTATTTATTTATGTATTTGTGTCTGTATTTATGTGTTTATTTATTTATTTATGTAATTATGTGTGTATCTATTTATTTATGTATTTGTGTCTGTATTTACTTATTCGTTTATTTGTTTATTTATTTATTTATTTATGTTATTATATATGTATTTATATATGTATTTATTTATTTATGTATTTATGTAATTATTTATATGTGTGTATTTATTTAATTATATATTTATGTATGTATTTATTTATTTTTTATTAATTATTAATTATTTTACATAATTCATTCAATTTATTTATTTGAAGATTTGCCTAAGGTAGGTAATTTACAAAAGAACACTAAGTCCCCTACATGGTAAATCAACCAACCCAGCCCTTTAAGATGAATAACCCATCCCACAGATACACAGTCCCATGCTATAAAAGGTCTGATTACATTTTATATGAAAATGTAGAATTTTGTCTATAACAAATTAAAATATTATTGGTGTTTTTATTAATTAATTAATCAATTAAGTAGGATTTGAAATATATTGAGCAGTAATACATATATGGCCTATCTATTGTTAAACAATTCTATGTACGTGGCAAAATATTTCTGCAAGCTGCAACCAGACAAAACTGCATGTGCGACTTTCAGTGCAGCTGCCTAAGACCAAGAACAGTCAACAAAACCCTCCCCCCCCACCCCCCGCCACACAAAGAATATTTTATTACATTTCAAAAAAGAGGTATATAAACTTTCAGTACAAACTACATGGAGATTTTTGCTATTCTTTTTCACTACTTTTACAGTATAGAGTGTTTTCACTCACGTGAGAAGGCAGCCATAAACAATAGAAACTTTCTGCACAGTATTTGCATAAAAATAGAGTACGATTCCCGGAGGATAGAAAATGTATTGTTTAGTGGTACCCCATATAATGGCCGCTGTGAGGTCACATGAAAACACTCTATAAAGAGTAGGCCCTTTCACGTTTTGCTGTGCCATCTTGAAAGATAACAGTGCTTGTGTATCCAAGCAAGAACGGTGGTGATCTTGCAATGATAGAGGGTTTTTTTTTTGACAATTATTTACACGTCTCTACACTGCTAGTTGTGTATTACAGCCGGATAATTTCACGAGTGAAAGCAGCCTATAGAGGTGTAATAAATAATTATTTATATACACGAAAAAGCTGAGAAAGAGTAAACAAGTAAACAAACAAACTTGAATGTCACAAACTGAAACCACTGCCGTGAGCCACGCAAAGGAAAAGGATAAATGATTTTCCTTGGGCTGACATCAGCAAAAAAAAACCGTTCAAAACTGATTCGCAAGCACATCATCTGCTATACATTTGCTTACATTTATCTCATCTATCATTATACAGCACCTCCTATGAACTAACTCATGAGCAGTTAGCCATCATCAAACACAATATAATGCCTGAGGAAGTGATCAAGATAGTGGCTTTTGCTGGTGAGATGTTTATTACTTAAAAGTGTTATAAGATTGCCATATGATAAATCCGACGGAGAATAGACAGAAAGTTCCCTGCTGACAGAGTCTCCTTTTCTTTTTCTCTTGCTGGATCGGCAAGCCTCGACCGGACAAATATTCAGGGTCTTAAAATAACTGAGGAGAAGGTGTTGCCTGTGTAATAATATCTGCAAATATGGTTAGACCTTCAAGTCTTCTCAGATAAGGACTTTAAACCGTAGGCCCTGTCTCCAAACCCTTCCTAACCCGCAGCAGAAAATGGGGGACATAAAAGAACCTGTTGAATTATTCGTGTAAGACTACTGGATTGTCTCCCGGTTCAACAGCCTATCCCAATTTGGAGGCATAACACTAATGTACTAACAAATCACTCATGATTGTAAGCTGCACAGCTGCTACTAGTGCCTTAATATGCAGCCCGTAGAGTCTTCCACTGGTCATTAATGTAAAGCGCATTGAGACGTTGTTTAAATGCGCTGTACCAAAATTCCCTATCATCATCATCATCATCATCATCATCATCATTATTATTATTATTATCATTATTATACTTGCTGTTTAAGTTTTCAATACATCAAGATTCACTTTTTGGTTTTCTATTTTAGGAACCGGTAAAACAACAACTTTAGTGGAATTTACTAGAGCAAATCCAAATATGAAATTCTTAAATGTGTCATTCAACAAGTAAGAAATATTTATGTTTCAAAGAAGAAGAATAGGGGCGTACATATAAGACATGATCAGATACTGTAGGGTCGTAGGTGTAAGACATGATCCAAGGGTCAAGGGGAGATCAGAGAGGGATGTAGGTGTAAGACATGATCCATGGGTCAAGGGGGATCAGAGAGGGGTGTAGGTGTAAGACATGATCCATGGGTCAAGGGGGATCAGAGAGGGGTGTAGGTGTAAGACATGATCCATGGGTCAAGGGGGGTCAGATAGGGGTGTAGGTGTAAGACATGATCCATAGGTCAAGGGGGATCAGAGAGGGGTGTAGGTGTAAGACATGATCCATGGGTCAAGGGGGGATCAGAGAGGGGTGTAGGTGTAAGACATGATCCATGGGTCAAGGGGGGATCAGAGAGAACTTAACCCATGTGTCAGGGTCCGGGGTTTCTCTGAGTGGTACTCCTTTGTTGATTGTATTTCGTTTACTCTTGTCAGATCTATTCAGCAACAAGCTGAAAGGATATTTCCACCAAATGTAAAATCAAGGACGAGTCATTCTCTGGCGTTTAGAGCTTATGGATGCCGGTAAATACCTACCACTGATAGGAATGACGCCTTAAGGGATAGAACAACACTGAGCATGGGTCCATCGAGTTCAGTTTAGCTACACTTTCAATCTACTAAGCGAAATGATAGAGATGCGCAGCCAAGTTGGGCTTTGAAATGCTTGTTGATTGCTCTTCGCAATTTCGCAATATCGTGGCAAGGGGTATAGCACAAACTATTTTTCATTGTCTGTAGCATGACGCATGTTTTTTTTCTCAGATACACAAGGAAACTTGGTACTACATTAAGGAGTACAGATGCCCAAAGAGTACTGGCAGACAATACTACCTTCATTCACGCCGAGAGAGTCGTTCAGACGGTCAACAACTTCTTGGCATCTTCTCGTCAATATGTAACTAAAGAAGATATCACCAGGAGTAGGTTCACCAGTGACGATAAAAAAATTGAAAAATATTTCAACAGTGACGCCTATAAATCTGTAAGCTTTATTTCATTGTCTCTTATTTTATTTTATTTTTTCATGTTTGTTTTGTATTTCATGATGTTGCATTGCAGGTCGTCGGCTTTATTATTAACCATTATCGTTCATGTGCGATCTGCGAAGTTCAATGTTTCGTTCGCCAACGCATTTTGAAGACCGTCAATCAAAGAACTGCTAAAAAAACAATATCTTGTGGATTTGGCCAACGTTTTTGTTTTGACTCTCCTTGGAATGCTTGCAACCCTTGAATATTAGGTGTCATTCTGTCTTAATCAATTTTAAATTATAAAAGACATAAAATAAATGTTTGCTCTCTCATTGGCTTAATAGTGTGTTTACACGGATCCAAAGGCATAGAAGTGACGTTATATTCAGTTGCTTTCCCATCGTACAACTGTTTTATTAATAAACATTTCAACAGTAGTGATAACAATGGTTATTTTGAAGTATGACGCCACTACGATCAGATTTATGACTTCCTTGTTTGTTTTGCCTGGAATTAAAGACCTGTGAGAGTGAAGTTAAATGTCACTTATCGTTTTTTCTTGCCTTTGACCTAAGTAATCGAAAATTTTCTTAAGGCTTATATACGACTAATCTTCCATAGACCGAAAGAGCAACGTAAACTATATGATTGATTGAGCTTTATTACCATAATTTTTTAAGTTTATTTCTAATATAATATTGAAACAGGTATTGGTAATAGCTCAGAATAGCTAGACTAATCGAGCTGAGTAGCTGAGTAGTATCTCGGCCGAAGTTCTAGTTAAAAGAAGTTTTAGATACGAAGATACGAGAGATTGATTATACTCATCATTTAGTTGATGGGTTCGCAGTCTTTGTGTCCCATTCAGAGTTTAGGAGAACAAACATGGCGGCCAAAACCACGAAGGTTAAAAATCGTGCTTATATTGCAACCACTTTAATATTTTGATAACAATAATCATCAAAATCATCAACTAAGTTTAAAACGTATTATTTCTATCGAATTTCCTATTTCTTTAAAAATGCGCGGCGGATTTGAATCGTAATAAAGCTAAAGCCAAACGTCGATAATACAAAATGATCTTGGTAATGCTTTTCTTATAATGGACAAAATATTCGACAAAGAGTTTCGTGGAGTTAATATTTTGGATTTTAGTTTTTCGATGAGGTGACGTGAAAGCCAAGAATATCTTTTTTTCTTCAAAAGGTATCTGAGTTTAAAAATGGCGGCCATTTTTCCTGATGTCGTCAAATTCTCAATAATTTTAAGTAAGTAAAAAGGTTTTAAAGCGGCCTAAGATTAGGATAAGCTATGTCTGAGCCCAATTTCAATCAAAATCAACCACATTTAGTAGTATTATGGTACTCTAGCTGTTCTTGAAAATCAACTATAGAGATAAGTTGCCAAAGCAACAGCCTCGGTTCCAGGCCACCTCTTTTAAAAAATTCAGGTTTTTGAAATTCAACCTTAACAAGAGATGGTATCGAGTGAGGCTAGGTTTAAATATCTGTTATGGTCGTAGGCACAAATTTAGTCATGGATCATAACATGGACTTTTAAAATCCATGATTTAGTTCAGTTAAAAATTAACAAAGCAATCGTTAAAGGGAACTAGTGTGTCGTCATAAAAACCACAGTTGATGCATTTTGATGTTTCATATTTTGAATACAAGAGAACTGCAAAGTTTGAAAGACATTCATCGAATACTCTCAGAAATATACTGAAATCTATGAAGGAAACGGAGTTGAGAATTTGACGTCACTTATCTCCTAATTAGCATAAGCTTAAAACTTAAATATCTCTAACCAAAAATGCTAAAGTACTTTAAGATATGTTTAAAAAGTGAAAATTGGAGACATTACATTTTAGTTTAGTATAGTTTTGTTTATTTGTTTATTTTCATCGTAGTTGCACTATAATTGCCATTTCCACTTCTAATATCGAGTCTACAGCTTCGACAAACAATCAGAAAACAATAATAAAGCTCATCGTATAATCTTGATAACATTTTCTCTAAAACTTCGCTGCTGCTTAGTTTGGAATTCGAATTCCAATTTCATTCATGTTTTCTTTTAGTATCTTTGAGGCTTTCGCGTTCGCACAAGATAGTAACCTACTGATAAAGAAAGGTCGTGGCTTATAAAATTTAAGTGTTTCAACGCAATTATTTGCAAATATCATTCAAATTATTTTCCCGTCGTTTTGATTGGCCGATGGAGATAACTGCAAAAGACGGTGCAAAACCTGGTGCAAAGCCGTTTTGCTATAGTGTTTATTGTATTGTAAAGAGCATCAAGACGTTTATTTGTTAAGTGTTTTGTTAGAAATTATAATATTACTATCATCATCAGTATCACCATTATCATCATCATTACCATCATCATCATCATTATTATTAGAGTACAAACGATATAACCGTGAAACTTTAGTAATACTAAATAGCACAATTTCATGCAAATTCCATTGTTTTCTATTGTTTGATTAGCACTATTTTGTACTATTTAGTAATTAGTGTTTCACGGATTAATTGTTTGCACTCTATTGTTATTACTATGATTATTATCATTATTTTTATTTTTATTTTCGCCCACAGAAACTGTTAAAAGATGCTAAAACAATTTGGAATAAAATGAAAGACGTTAACGACAAAGACATATACATGACACATGATGGTGAGAACTACTCAGTAGACATACTCCAAGAATACTTTAGAGATATGAGTAATGAATAGTATCATCCGCAGCCTTCATTAGTTTCGGTCCCAGATCCTCGCTTTAGTGGAGAGGGCCCGTGAGGATCTGGGACCGAAACTAATGAGGACTGTGAAGGAGACTATATGATGAATGTTTCCAAACAGCATCTTTATATTTACGGTGCTACTATTTTGAGCGTGTCTCTGTCCTCTGATACAAGCCAGCCAATCAGCGCGCGCATTATATCGCAAATATTTTACAAGCCAGCCAAAACGAGTGTAGTATCTTGATTGATAAGTAAGCAGTTAAGGTATTAGGATACGTTTACGACCACTATGCGCGCAAATTTAAATAACGCGCTGGCTTTATAGTATAACACAAACAAAGTATACATTTTCTGAAAGCTGAGTAAATATAGTTTATGAAGAAATCTTCAAAATACGATTATTGTTTTTATTGTTGTTCACATTATTGTCCTTGAAGCGAAATTTGACCATGCCTCAGTGAAAACGTTAACGGACACGTACATTTTAAGCTATGTTTGCGATACATACTCAGGAGATAATAAGCTCAAAAAAGGTGTCCCAGATTTTTGATATCTGCTTTCTTTCTCTTGCTATTTTTGATCAAAGTTCAGCGATCGCTTTTGGAGTGTTGTTTAGAGTAAAAAGCGTCATAACTTTGGAAAGAAATTAAATTTCAAAATTCGGAGACACCCTTTTTTGGATCATGAGTTACTTTATAAACTCTCCAAATTTTAGAAAAATCGAATGAAATCCAAGGGACTTTTAGCTTTTTGAAGTTGAGGTTTTAGCGGAAAAAAGATTCGAAAAAAATGCATTTCTTTGTTTGGAGCCGGAAGCTGCAGGGAGCCACGATGGTGTTGGCCAAAACACCTTGAGCCTTCCATTTTGTCATCACTTGTCAAATTATATGGTGTTCTGGACGATCGCAATGTAGGATCTTTTTACAATGACAAAGGAGCATGGCCGATGCGCACATATTAAGCGACGGTACATTTCCGGTCTTGATAAAGTCACGATTTCGATTTTTCTCAAAATTTGGCTTTTCCAATCAAGAATTGCAAGAAGTTTCACGAACATATGAAAGATAAAAATTTAAAATTACGAAATTAAAAAGAAAAAATTTTTTTTGAGCAATTTGTCAATTTTCGTATCCTAATACCTTAATAGCAGAAGTGAAGCTATAATAATAATAATAATAATAATAATAATAATAATAATAATATCTTTATTTACCCTGATTTAAAAAACCGATCAGCTGGACACGATAGAACAGCTGGTATGAACCGGTGATCAGCAAGTTCAGTTGTTATTGCGTCATCTAATAACCAATGTATGGGTTTTTTGACATGTGGTCTAGGATATCTGAAGCTTTTTCAGTTGAGTGCACCTAATCTAGGTGATTATGATTGCATTTTAGTGGATGAGGCCCAGGATCTTACTCCAGGTAAAGTAAACATCCTTGTATCTATCTATTCGTCACTCTGTCTGTACCTCAATCCATCAAGAAATTCATTCATCCATTCATTTATTCATCCATCCATTCATTCATCCATCCATCTATCCATTCATTCATCCATCTATCCATTCATTCATCCATCTATCCATTCATTCATCCATTCATTCATTCATTTCTTTCATTCATTCATCGACCCAACCTTACTTTCCATCCTTCCTTTCTTTATTCCTCCTTTATTTTTTTCTTTATTTTTTTTTATTTTCTTCTTTCCTTTCGTTTTTTGTTCGTTTTTTCTTTCTTTCTTCCTTTGAATTATAATAAGTTATGTTATAAGTTATAAGTTGGCTGAAAAGCCCTGTCAAGGGAGTCTCAATAACGTACGTATGTATGCATGTATGTATGCATGTATGTATGCATGTATGCGTGTATGTATGCATGTATGTATGCATGTATGTATGTATGTATGTATGTATGCATGTATGCATGTATGTATGCATGTATGTATGCATGTATGTATGCATGTATGTATGCATGTATGTATGCGTGTATGCATGTATGTGTGTATGTATGTATGTATGCATGTATGTATGCATGTATGCATGCATGTATGTATGCATGCATGCATGCATGTATGTATGTATGTATGTATGTATGTATGTATAATATAGCTTACTGCTGATCATCATAATAAACTTTGATGATTGCTTAACTTTCAGCCGTGGCCAATATTCTACTATCCCAAAGGTGCTCCAAGATATTAGTAGGCGATCCTCATCAGCAGATCTACTCCTTTCGCGGAGCTGAAAACGCCATGGAGTCTGTCAAGAGTAGTCATACCTTTTACTTGACTCGGGTATAGATTCCCCACCTGTATATTCAACATATAAACCCAGTATTCATTATAGAAACCAAGAAATATAGTATCTGAACACACGTAAAAACACTATAATGTTACTTCTGTTATTATCAGCCCATCAGTTTTACTGCGCAAGAAATTTGTTGAACATGAATGTTTGATATTTGTTTATATAATAAACCGAACAATACATGGACAAACCGTATTTAAAAAATAAGAGAAAGTAACGCGAAGTTTCGTCGTCGATACGGCACTAATAGGGACTGAAAGATTTGCAAAATCTGCCATGGCGACGTCTAACGGAAGTGTAAATAACTTCATTTTAGGGTTTGGCGCCTTCAAAGTCTGTCTTCCTTGTGGATGAGTTGTCTTTACTGACAATGTCCTGAGTAAAATTTCCAATGAACAGAACCCCACGAGAGAAATTATTGGGGGACAGTGTGCTAATCTGTAATGTTTGGCAATGTTTAACGATATAGTGTTTGGCATATTAAAGTTTAAAATGGCCTTTACTCCTCCAACCTGAGAGACTACAATGGGTTAAGTGTTGTTTGTTAGTCTTTCAGGTTTGGTCCTGAGATAGCCTATGTTGCCAATTCTCTGCTTGAGGTACAGAAGGACTATCATGGCAAGACACTAATTGGTAATGGTAAACCAGGTGAGATTACTATTTCATGACTAATTTAAATGCAATAGACGACTTGCACTAACTGGTCACGTGACCCTAACTCCTTAAAACGAGCAGTTTTATCAAAATAAAAAAAAAACAAATGAAAAGAGCATCTCGGCATTAGTAGGGAGGCGGAGTTTTAGCTCATAATAAGCAAAACCGGAGAAATGGTTTTAGATATAAAATTGAATGTTTTATAAGGATTTGTATGGGAAAATGCACTAGATGGCAAAAGCTTACCAGCCAACACTTTACCCATACGAATCCCTGTAAAATATTTGATTCTATATTTAATTTAATTTCTTCTATAGTCAACATTTCGAGCTGAACCTTTGCCCTTTTACTAAATTTGAGGCGCTCTCTTCATTTCTGGAGCTCATTTTGACTCATTTATTCGTTTTAAGGGGATGGGGTCACGTGGCCTGTTAGTGCAAGTCGTCTATTTTCTTTGTTGGTGAATTTCTTCTCTGTAAATATTTTTTTCTTGCTTTAAAAATTCTCAAAACTAAACTTGAAGACAGACATTCCAAATGTTCCATTTAGAGATTCCGTAAATTTCTTATAAAAGCTAGTAAACTCAGCAAAAAGTTTGAGATGTGATACAAGCGTCCATCTTGAATCAAGCTTAAGGAGGTTCATGGGCATCGTTCGCGCGCTTCCTTCTTACGCAATTGTGCGCGCGCTCATCGTGATGACGTCATTCCAATGTTTTGATAAGCACCCCTTTTTATTTCGTTTCTTGAAAGTACTCGATAATACCTAACTTTAGAGCACACATAAGTCTGACGATGGGATAAAACCACATTTCCATATTTTGTGTATAATCGGAATAGAATTTCACGTAACGCAAAGGCTTCAAGTCCACACTTATAGCACATTGACATTCTATAATTCTATTTTTTTAACACAAATTTCAAATGCTACCTAGTTATTTGGTTATTTTCAAGTCTTCTATGAAAAATAATGGGACCACTAATTTATTTATTTTGCAATAAAATATGACTTTTTTTTCGCAGCTTTCCATGTTTACGTTGTTCGCGCGTTTTAACTATAAAAAGGGTGAGCTTCCACGTATTCTGACGGCTAAACGAAGTCGGGACCCCCATATTTTATTTGCTTATTTGACTTCTAGTATGATGTTCTTTCATCGCTCAAATTTTTTTAAAAATCTGACTATGGGTTCTTTTGCCCATGAACGTCCTTAACATTCCAAATATAGTGTCAAAACTCCTGATTTTAATGTCTGACTATTCTGTAGCATAGTTATCGTGTTAAACGTTTCAATCCCTTTATGAGTTTGTGATTTCGATAGCACGGGTGATATTAAACTTTAACATTGACTTTAAGATAAACTAGGCTTATCTATATGGAAATATTGAAACAAAAGTTATTCTATGATTCACCGATCCGATTCGATCAAAACTGTTTTTTTCTAGAAAGTAAAAACATAGGATTGTTGCCCAAAACACTTGAATTTTAGATTAAAGATTACTTATTGAACCATCTTTGACCACATAAAAAATAGTTATTGCTGTTGTTTTTGGCCTTAAATTTAACGCAAGAGCCTCCCAAAGCCGACGTTTTCTGTACCTTTAGGTGTTTTGCTAAAGAAACCCGCGGGAATCTCTCGACATAGATGCGCAGTAAGTGTGCGCGCTGATAATTGTAGACACCAACCCTAAATTGTATTAAATTTTCTTATTTAGTAATGTTTTACTTCACGTATTCTTTGTCTTCTTTTTCGTTCTCCAGGTGGAATAATGGGAGATACTGTCGGTCAATTGGCTATTATTTGCAGAACGAATTTTGGAGTATTTTCTGAGGCATCGAGGTTATGTCACCATGGAAACAACCTCAAGGTTGCCTTTGCTGGGGTAGGTCGTCATTGTTGTTGTTGTTTTGTCATCTTTTATTATGACACCTTTGGAAAAACAAGTGGTTTAGCAACAACTATTGGTATATCTGGGTGCACTTGCCGATTTGGCAAACTAATTTTACGTGCACCTTACCCTAAGACAATAATTTAATGATTCTACTTTATTGATTTTTTCATTCGAGTGTTGCGTCTTTTATCATAGTTATAGAAGGTTTATAATTTTGAATGTGACGTCATACTCGTAATTGGGTGTGTTTATTTTTACCACTCGTAGCAAATTTACAATAACCATTGTACAAACCACGACTATGAAGATGCATATTTAATACTTTTTGCTTGTACAAGTGCAGATCGATAGTTGTGATAATTCCTAAAGATTTCCATGTTCCATTTTCTCAGTACTCGAATTACCAGAGTGCTTTGTCAGCTTTGATGCAAATTACCTATTGGTTGATCTTCTCCTGCTTTGTACTACTTCACCACCAACTCTCATCCTTTTATGTTAGGGCCTAGAAAGGTACAACTTGAACCGAGTTCTGGATATTTATCATCTCCACAGTGGTTATGGGCACGGTAAGAGTTTTAGTTTAATTTTTGTGAAAAAAATAGACGACTTACAGCTCACGTGACCCTACCCCACTTAAGACAAGCTGTCCAGAAACTGAAAGAGCACCTCGATATTGGTAAGAGGGCCAAGTAATAGCTAATAATGTTGAAATTAGGAGAAACCACATAAAATATATAATCTAATATTTTAACAGTGTTAGTTTTGAAAGAGTGTTGGATGGGAAGCTCTCGCCAGCCCGACCAATTTCCCATACAAATCCTTATAAATAATTCAATTTTATGTTTAATTAAAACATAAAATTTCTCGTGTTTCGCTTATTATGAACTGAAACTCCACCTACCTACTATTGTCGAGAAGTTATTTTCGTTCCTGATGTTTATCTCAACATAGCTGCTTGTTTTGAAAGGGGTTGGGTCACGTGACCTGTTAGTGCAACTCGTCCATTAGATAGAGAAACGCCGCTGCTCGTTTGTCCACTCGCTCGCGGACTCGTTCGTTTGCGACTTTATATAAAAAACGCGAGAATAAATACAATATCAGGCTCTTATGATAATAGAGAAATTTAGCATCAAGATGCAAACGTCAAAAGACGACGGCGCGTTCGCTTTTTTTTGTGTAGTAGTTAACGTAGTTGGCGTCCTGGACAGGACGTAAAAATGCTGCAAATTAAATGGCGTCCTGTTGAGCACGTCAACCTCTTGAGGACGGCGCGCGCACGAAAGAAATCTTTTAACATTCGCGTCTTGGTGCTAAATCACTCTATTGTCTATTGTATTTTCCCATTTCAGACCACGTGTCGCTCTCTTGAAAATAATATTCTCCATTTGAGTTGTATCCATATTCATGTGCCTCGTCATACTCAGATACTATTGGGAATGACATTATGCCCGAGCTAAAAAGGGTCTATTGTAAGAGAACCTACTTCTATTTACAGACTTGATTAAAGACCCGTTCATTAAAAGATTTAGAACATTTAAGGAGCTGTTGAAATTTGCGAGTGATGCAAACGATAAAGAACTCGGCGGTAAAATTAAGGTAATATTAATTTAAAATTAAGTATTTAACAGCCTGGGCCTGGTTGTAAGAAGGGTGAATAAGGATAAATCTTATCCAGTGGATAATTATTTGATAACAGCATCGCTTTATCCACTGGATAAGAATTTATCTATCAGATAGCGCTATTTACCATTCGTACAACCAGGCTCTGGGCCCAGTTGCATAAAGCTCTTTTAATATAAAAAAGCTTTAAAACACTCGTAAGTATTGTCTGAGTACAATGGCCTATTGTTTTCGAACAATACTTACGGATGCTCTTATCTTTTAAGAGAGCTTTATGCAACCGGGCCCTGTACTTCCCGTCCCTGACCAGCGGTTGCTTCCCACCTTGGTTTCTTTATTCCCGTCCTATCAACAAGGTCTGCTCCCACTCATGATTACAGTTGGATCGGCAAGGATAGTGACGTATAGTATAGACACCAAACACAGAACTTACGGGTGGGGTGGGGGGGGGGGGTGGGTGAACTGCAAAGCTTGCTTGGTTTATTGCTTGCCGTCAGAGTGTCACTGGTGACCGAAGGAGTTGTTTTTATACCCTATCCAATGAGAGAGATAGAGAGATCTCTTAAACCATTAACCAGGAGACTATGTCTTGCATGCATTATTTCGTAAACTATATATAAATTACTTTTGCATTTAGATTGTAGAGCATTTTGGCAGCAATGTCCCTATATACATTAAATCGATCAACAACAATGTGATTGAAGATGCGAGCCAGGCAGGTACGTATTCATACACAAATCATCAAAGTTTATGCTTTACTCGAACCTTCTAACAAAGCGGTTTATTTTGATACACCGAACATTGCTTATGAACAGGACACATCGCGTTGTATCGTATCAACCTGGACACCAGGAAAAAACGTTTGCGCATACGTGCACTTCAGCACGTTTTTAAGGAATTTAGAAGAGTTTGAGTGAGAAAGTAAATATTTGTTTTCTCCAAGTATACAAAAAATTTCGCCAGTATACTTTTGTTAGACCAAGATACTGTATTAACAAACACAATATGAAAGAATTTCCCTTAAGTTTCAAGCATGGACACTAAGTTTTGGCATTTTGTGAAGTCCAATTGATCAGGCATGTTAGAAAGTCAAATTTACATATGATTTGACTAATTTGCATAAGGATTCAGAGCATGCGCAGACGTTTTTCACTCGTGTCATCAACTTGCTCTTAACTGAAACTAGAGGTGACCTGAGTATGAGTTTCTATGATTTACTCTGATTGAAATATAAACCAATGATTGATCCCTTTTAGCACGTTGGAATGCAGCTCAATTTGAAGGACATTACAATGACATTAAAATTATTTTGTTTTGTTTTTTTATTTTTTATTTTGTCCTCAAATTGAGCTGGTTTGATGTCATATGTAAGGAGTCTATAAGACAAAATAAACAGATTGCCTTATTCGTACTTGTTTTCGCCTACCTTCATTATTGCGAATCGAAACAAATCGCGAAATTTTGGCCTCGCGATAAACATCCCGCTAAATGTACGCACACGAAAATTAATAGAAATTAGTTCTTTAAATGGCTTATTGATGGTTTTCATTTCCGCCATATTTGATGAATTTAACAAAAGATTCGTCATTAGTCTCTTTTGTTATATCATCCAACATAGCCGCCGAATATTTTGTTATTTTATTCTCTTGGGATAACCAATAGCCTCCATTCACGGTATGTAACTCTTACTGAGTCTACTAGCTATTTCACGGTCCGAGTGAAAATACTCAAACTGCTTGAATAAGAGTTGATAGAATGCATCTGAATTTTCGCTTTCTTTCTTCCTTCTTTGCTTAGATTATATAGTTTCTACTGCACACAAGGCAAAGGGGCTGCAGTTCAGTAGTGTGCGAGTACATGATGATTTTGCTCTTACTAATCCCAGCATGATCAGCACTACAGGTAAGATTCTTATCTTATCAGGACCTATCAGGCATAAGGCACCTTCAAATATTTCAAATTTTAGTAATACCCTCATCGACCTCTGGGCGTATCTAAGTCAGGGCACGGCTAACAAATAGATTGAACCCTGAAACCACATGTGGGCTGATCTAAGTCAGGGCACGGCTAACCAACAGATTGAACCCTAAAACAACCTCTGGGCTGATCTAAGTCAGGGCTAGCCTAACAAACAGATTGAAGCCTGAAACAGCCTCTGGGCTGATCTAAGTTAGGGCACGGCTAACCGGCAGATCGAGCCTGAAACAACGCTTAGGCTGATCTTAGTCAAGGCACGGCTAACTGAAGGATGGATTAGACTTTAGCGTTTTTGGCTTTGCGATGGGAGGAAAGGCGTAGTACCTGTAGAAAAACCCTCGAATCCAGGGATAGACTTCGACTGACACCAAGATCCCTGTGGTAACAGACGAGAATGATTCGTTCGCAGCCATGTTGGATAGTATCTGCTGTTCTGGTGGTTCGTAAGGAATTATTGGATGATGTCTGCTATAAGGTACTTGACAAAGGTATTCTTACAAGGAAATGCTTTTTTAGTCACAGAAGCAGATATCAGGGATGAAAACAACCTTCTTTATGTAGCTGTGACACGGGCTCAGAACAGACTAATACTCAACCAAACTATCGTGCGTGCCTTACAATTGAACAAGGTTTGTATTGTAATACTATCTAACTATTTCTTGTTTTTTGTTTTGTTTATTTGTATTTATCGTGTTGCTCCATACAAAATTATTGTCGGAATACAATCGGCGAACAAATACCTCGAGATCTGCTCACCACAGGAAGCCCAATCCCATTAAGAAGCAACTCAAAATAGCCGAAAACTGACACTTTCGGAGTGGAGACTGGGGCTAGTCGGATATAAATCGTAATTTCTCTACTCAAAAAAGAGAAAAAAGTGAAAATTGTTTTTGAACATGTTTTCTATTTAGTTTCCGAAAGAAACTCAATGCGCAGTGCAAAACAATTGAATTACCTTAAACTGATAGACAACAACATTGATAACGGGGAGTGGGAATTAAATATGGTATTTGGGAACAAATTTACACCCAAATTTTGCCAATATTTGCATGAGATTAGAATATTATTTGTCGGTTGTGTGTATTTACTTTTCTCATCGTCTTACGCACTTCTCCAATCTTGTGTGCAGGAACATCTTCTGCAGCCCGTTACAGGAGGGTCCTATGATGGGGTATGTTATGTCCACAGTCCTTGAAAATAGACCTCTTTATCTTAGGTGTTATGTTCTCCTAATTTTAGACCACGTGTCTTGTTATATACAACCGTTAAACAAAGAAATTATACTCAGGTGAAGAAAATGAGGGAAGACATTTCGCCCAAGCAAAGGAGGTTTAAACTGAGTGTTCTATGTCGGTTACTTACTGATAAAATTCCTTGACATAAAAGAGAACACTGATCTCGTCAACTGACTGCTACCAACGTGTTACCTTTCGTCACCTTTCCCAGTATATTAATGGTCTATGAAAGGTGTGCTACACGTGTGGAAGAGAATTCAAAACTTTGAACAACAACGACTTTCCTATAGATACCATACGATTATTGATTCAAACTTCCCTTTAATTTTGCAAAAGGGTTCAATTAGCTGCAAGTTCTGCTACAACCCAGTAATATTGGATCATGTGCCTTCTTTGCTGGTTGAACAACCTAAACACACGATCGTAAGTAATAGACATTCACCATTATAATAACCACATAAAATGTCAGTTCAGTCTAACTTAGAGAAATCAAGCATAGAGCACAACATTCCCATCTCCTCGAATCCCAGTCGCGCCCCATGGTGAGCTAAGTCGGTTGGTTCCTTCACTTCATCCAACCCTGAATAACTTCATCTCAGAGGGGCTAATACTTCTTCGTACCCTTGTCTAAAGCACACTGTATCACGTGTTTACGCGAGTAAAGGTTAAAGTTGAACACAGTAATTTATGATTATTTATATTATCATCTCGTTGTTTCAGTATAACAAGAACAACAGGGAAGAAAAGGGCCAGGGATTTGTATGTTGTTTGTGTGCACTTGAGAAAGTGCCTCATCTTTACTGCTTTCTTAATCCGCCTGTTGACTGAAGAAAACAAGAAGAACAAGAAGAAAAGTAAAAGAAGGAAGACTGAAAAGAAGTAGTGTTAGACTTCCCTTGGGGATATCACACAATAGACTTCTCTGTCCTCTCTACACATTCTCGGCAAAGCTAGAAAGCTACGTTTGCGACACCAGGACACTAGAGTAAATATTTGCGTATGCACTTTTTTCCTTTGCGCTTCAATACTTTCAGTTCGCAGACGGTGCGTTATCAGGGCGGCTACTTTTCATGGTTGTTTTATAGCGCAACACACACAAGTATTTTAAAAATATCTTCAGTGCAGGGGCTTAGCGCTACCAAACACACCTCTTTTGGTTAAACCAGCCAGTTTCGCATTGAAATACTGATACATTAAATGTTATACACTCAATTGAAGAATCGTTGTCGGGTTCAGAAACATAGAACATAGAAGCTTAGAACGAAATGGCACATGGGAAGTACGTTAATTGGATGCATGCTGTGACCGGCGACCCGTGGCATCATCCACTGTTTTTAATACGCGTTTGGCATTCTAAACCGACTGCATGGATGGCGCAAATGAATAAATTATAATATAATTATGTCATTTCCCATGTGCAATTTCGGTCTCAGCTTTTATGTTCTATGTTTCTGAACCCGACAACGATTCTTCAATCGAGTGTGTCTAGAATGTTTTTGTATGTGGGCACCATAATTACTATATTGAATTGGTTTCTACCACGTCTTTTTATTTTTACAGAGCTTTCGCACTACCAGTGCATCATCAGGGCTTAAGTAATTTGTAATGATTTACATAAACTAGAAAACTATTTGCAAGCGCAAAATATAAACCAAAAAGATGTTGCTATATCTACGTATGTAAACCATTGACATTGCAAAAGTCGTCAAAAAGAGAAAATGTATGTTCGACAGCTGAACACCACGTTTTCTGAGCTTTTTATATATTTTTCTATAAAACATATACTGTTTTGTTTGTCTAAATTTCATAATGGTCAAGTTTGATGGACAAATGTCTCTCGTGCAAAGGTTATATTTAAGTATGACGTCACTAATTGGAATTAAACACTAGGAGAGATTAATATCATTATCCAAATTTACAGATTTTTATATTGTTCGTGTTCATAAGCTGGGAAGCTTTAAAAAGAGATTTAGTAAAAATACGCAGGTGATTATAGGAAATCTCGCGCGCTGATTGGTCAAGAAACTCACACTATCACATGATAATCACCTCGAGCGAAAATGCAAAATGGCGGCCAGCCGCTTCGTTGCTGTTACCGGAAAAAATGCCTTTTATCTTCTTTTTTTTTATTTTTTTGAAAGAATCACCTATGTATTTATCCTAAAGAAGCGCATACGTCATAAAGTCATCGCTATATTTAACAATTATTCGCCGAAGGCGAAGTGATTATCGGGGAATACTTACCGAGACGCGGCGTATGCGCTTCTTTCGTAAAGAGGTTGTTAAGTAAAGTAAATGGACATAAACAATAAGCTTAGGTTATTCCAATACCAATGAAAAGCTAATAAAAACTATGTATATCTTATATAGGTAGTACGGGGTGGTACGATTTTTATTGGGGAGGGCTTGAGGACTCGCAGTAAACCTTTAAATAAAGGCTAAAACGCTAGGGCGTGGCTGTTGAAGTTAAGGTGGCTCGGTATTTCCAAATGGCCGGATCGCTTATGTCGATTTTGGGCTCATACCTTTTGCGCCCTTTAAGCAATTGCCATAAAACTTTACTAACATCTAAAACAATCATTTAGTTATAATATGGTATATTCTGATTGCATTTCAGGTTAATAATTTGTAAGATGTAAGCGATTAAGCAAATGCACTGTTTTCACAAAAACTCGATTTTGCGAAAAATCTGTCCGTTTTGTCTGTTCAGAAATACCGCTACTGAAAGCTCACCTAAATTAACCATTGTGATAATCTTTTAAAGTTTTGAACTAAATAGTCTTCGACTAAACATGCTTGAATGCCATATTTTTTAAAAAGTAACAGCAATTAAGGCCCCGTCCACACGTATCCACAAATTTTTGCATCCGCAAATCTTTTTCTGCGGATACGAAAATGTTCGCGTCCACACAGCGTTTCGAATCGTTTTCACTGTCCACAAGTATCCGGAAATTTCATGATCCGCCCTGATGCACGCTAGTGCCTAGTCCCTTTGACAGATTGTTTTTCTTATTAAGCATGCGCAAAATCGTGTTTACATCATCGTATTCGAAAATTTGTGGATGCGACCGTCCACACGTATCCGTATTCGGAGCGTATTCGAAAATTTCCACTCTGGATACGGATACAAAAATTTCCGGATACGTGTGCACGGGGCCTTGATTTTATGCATAGCATACTACTTATGGCTATTTCTTATCCTTTTATTGCGGTCGGCGTTCGACCCACATCAATAAGCACGCAAAGCATTGACCATTGCTTAATTATTGCATAGGTGTAACAAATATAACAAGTGAATTAAAAAAAACTTTTAAAATGTATGTTCATGTTGCATCTCATGGATAAAGGTATTTTCGTTGCTCTGCAAATATTCCTGTCCAAGCCTGTGACATTGAAGCTTTTCCTCAAAGCCCCAAGTGTATTGCAGTCGGGTAACGCCAGAGACGCTTCTCTAGAAGGCTAAAGTCAAAGTCTGTAGTATCCATAGCAACTAATCATGTATGATAATTAGCTAAGTTGTGAATAATAAATAGTTGATCTAGATATGGCGTCGAGTCACTACATATGGCGACGAGTCGGGATCTAAAAACGCCGAAAAGAAGCAGAAACCAAGAAAAAGGGAAAAGAAATCAACTCAAGAGAAAGAAAATCAACTCAAGATAAACTAGGATCCGACCAGTAAAGAAGAAACAGCAGCGAAAGAAGAAAAATCAGAAGAGTCATTCGAGCACGTGCAGAGAAACATGTCCGACAACGACGAAGACCCGACAGAACCACCAGCAGCAGAAAAAACTGAGATCAAAGTATTTACAACAACAAAAGCACTAAGTATTGAAAAGTTCAAAAACCCAGAGAATAGATTAGAAACGGGTAGAGCTTGGGAAGAATGGTTAGAGGATTTCGAGGAAAAAATATCCTACTTAGAAATTGAAAAGGTCAAAGACAAGGTCAGCGCTTTGAAAATTTACGGCGGACCAGAAATCAAGAAACTTGCTCGAAACCTACCAGAACCGATAGGAGAAGAAATCGAGGACGACTACGAGAAACTCAAGAGGAAATTAAACAACCATTTTCTACCTAGGAAGAACAAACACCATGCGAGATACACATTTAGCAAGGAGAGAATGGAATCCAACGAGACAATTGTCAATTACGCCGCAAGGATAAGAGAGAAAGCAAAGGATTGCGAATTCGGAGTCCAACTCGACGAGCGTATCCTAGAACATCTGATCCAAACAGTGTCGAACGAAGACCTCATTAAAGAATGCATTAGAAAGAGATGGAATCTGGATCGATTCATAGACGAAGCAAGCCAACGCGAAGACATCAGCCAACAAGTGAAAGACATGAAAACCGAACACAAGGTGGCGAGACTAAATCGTGGCAAACCACCAACCAAACCACGACAACAAAATAGAAGATCACAGCAAAGACCAAATAACCAGCAAGCAAGAAGACAACAACAAGCTAAACCCGGAGGATATAACAACACCGAAAAACCGTGTTACTACTGTGGCAACGCAGGAACACACAAACCAGGTAAAGACTGTCCAGCATACGGGAAGCAGTGTTTAAAATGCGGAAAATACAACCACTTCGCGAAATGCTGTAACAAAACACAGAGACAAGAAAAAGAGAACAGTAGAACCGCGAGACCCCAGAGACAAGTGAAAAAGACCGCAGAATCCAGCAGTGAATCCGACGAGGAATTCCTACAGCAAACAGCCAGCCACATTGACCAGAGAGCCAAAAGCGTGAGATCAGGAGGAAAGACGAACACCATGCGATTAAGAATAGCAGACCTAGACGCAGACATGGAGCCCGACAGTGGAGCTAGCGCTAACATAATGGACGAGTACCAATTCAGAGCACTCAAGCACAGATCTCAAGAGATACAGGAACTGTTTCCAAGCGAAGAAAGAGTAAGAACCTTACAGAGCAAGCTAGAGGTCAAAGGAGAATTTCCAGTAACGCTGAGAAACAAGACCAGAGGAGTGAAGACGAAATTCCTAGTGATAAAGGAGAAGATGGACTCACCACCACTCATAAGCAAGAAGACACTACTAGACCTAGGAATGCTCAGAATTGAACCAGACGGAATACTAAAAGAACCCAACGACCTGAGAATCAAGACCGTTAGCACAACCTCAGACGACATCGAGGGACTCCTGACAGAGTTCGACGACGTATTCCAAGGAATCGGATGCTTCAAAGAGAAAGATACGGGAGAGAGCATGCAGGTCAAGCTTGAGATGGACCCAGACGCGACACCCATAGCACAGAAACCGAGAAACGTACCCTATCACCTGCAGAAACCCCTGAAGAAATGGCTAGACGAAGGGATAGAGAAAGAGATATTCGAGAAAGTCACACCCGGCGAAGCGATAACTTGGTGTTCACCCCTTGTTGTGCAGCCCAAACCAAAGTTTTCAGAGACCAAGAAAGATGAGCTAGAGCCACACATGATAAGAGCCAGCATTGACATGAGGATCCCCAACGAATCCATGAAAAGAAGCAGATGCGTACAAGCACCGAAAATCGATGACTTCATATACCATCTCCATGATTGCAAAATATTCTCGAAGCTCGACCTCAAACAGGGATACCATCAGATGACACTGGACCCAGAGACGAGAAAAGTAGCGACATTCAGTACACCATGGGGGAATTATCGACCACGAAGACTGATTTTTGGAGCCAAATCTTCTCAAGACGTTTTCGATGAAGCGATGTTCAAAGTATTTGGAGGCATCCCGCACTGCCTCAACCAACGAGACGATATTCTGCTAGGGGGAAAAGATAAAGAGGAGCACAAAGAAATTCTGCAAACAGTACTACAAAGAGCCAGAGATCATGGAATCACGTTCAACAGAGAGAAGTGCGAATTCGAAAAAGAGGAAATCGAATTCTTCGGTCACGTGTTTACCAAGAACGGACTGAGACCATCCCCTGACAAAGTCAGAGCGATCAAAGAGTGCGGAGCACCCAAGAGCAAAGAAGAAGTAAGAAGTTTCCTCGGGATGGCCGGATACTTAGACAACTTTATTGAAGACTACGCAAGCATCGCATCACCACTCCACCAACTGACGAGAAGAGAAGTCAAGTTCCAGTGGGGAAAGAAAGAACAGAAGGCATTCCAGACAATACAAAACAGCCTATCTGACAAGAAGACAATGGCGTACTTCGACCCAGACAGACAAATTATCCTGAGAACAGAGGCAAGCTTCAACGAGGGTTTATCTGCAGCTCTACTTCAGAAGACAGAAAGAGGTATGCAGCCGGTACACTTCATAAGCCGCACAATGACAGATGTTGAAAGAAAATACAGCCAGACAGAGAAAGACGCACTCGCCATCAAGTGGGCCAAAGATCGACTAAGAGTGTACTTACTGGGAGCGCCAAGGTTCACAATCATCACGGCACATAAACCACTATTACCACTATTCAACAAGACAAAGACCAATATGCCTCCAAGGATTGAGAAGTGGGTTATGCAGATGCAAGATGTAGACTATGAACTGATCTATGAACCCGGAAAGGACGAAGCCGACCCATTAGACTACCTCTCCAGGCATCCATTACTCGAGACAGAAGACGACGGCACCGAGAAGATCATCAAATGGACTGTAGAAGCAGAGCATTCAGTAGTTCTGGAAAGGATAAGAGAAGAGACACTGAAAAACAAGACATTGCAGAAACTATCTCAGAGGATAGCGAAAGGTGACTGGGAGAAATTCCGAAAAGACAGAGACATAGAACCCTACACACACATAAAGCAAGAACTATCAACAGCGGAAGGATTGATCTTTAGAGAGGAAAGAATTGTACTACCAGAGAATCTTCAAAGAAAAGTAGTGAAGATAGGACACAGTCTAGGACACCTTGGGAAGACAAAGACAAAGAGAATGTTAAGAGAGAAGTATTGGTTCCCGTATATGAATCACATGATAGACAACGCTATTGACCAATGTTACGAGTGCCAGGTTGCAACGAAAGACAAACAAACAGAACCAATCAAGGCTTCAAGTATTCCAGACAAGCCCTGGGACACTGTATCACTGGATCATGGCGGACCCTATCCTGACGGACACTACAACCTAGTCATTATTGACAAAAGAACAATATACCCTGTCGTAGAAAGAGTATCATCAACTTCTTTCACAACCAACAAAGAGAGGTTGAAACATGTATTTGCGACATACGGGACACCAAGGAGGATAGAAAGCGACAATGGACCACCATTCAACTCAAGAGACTTTGAAGACTTCGCAAGAAAAGAGGGATTTCAACATCACAAGGTAACACCATTACACCCTAGAGCGAATGGAGAAGCTGAAAGGTTTATGCAGATGCTGAATAAAACAGAACAAATAGCGCACCTACAAGGCAAAGATAAACTAGAAAGTCAGAACGCAATTCATGACATGCTCACCGCATACAGGTCAACTCCACATCCAGCAACAGCCGTATCACCCTACGAGGCGATGAGGGGAGTAGCTGTAAGAACGAAGCTCGATTACATAGCACCCAACAAACAGACATCAGAAGAAGACGAACAGATAAACAAGAACGACGCAAGATACAAGGAGAAGATGAAAGTGCAGAGAGAAAACAATCGAACAAAGGAAAAGAGACTGCTACTCGGAGACTACGTGTTAGTCAAACAAGAGAAGAAAAACAAATGGAGCACACCATATGAACCCATATTCTATACAATCTGCAATATTCAAGGATCCAAGATAACAGCAAGAAGAACAACAGATGGACGCACAGTTTGTCGGGACGCAAGTTACTTCAAACTAGTCAACACTGTCATCAACACAGCAGATGAAACAGAAACGGTTGGACCAAGCCAGGAAGAACCGAAGGAGACAACAGACACCAAGCAGGAAGACCCTAGAGAGAGAATTCTGAGGGAAACCAAAAGTCATGAGGATCGGAAGAAACCACCGAACAACGAAGAGAAACAAGCGGAGCTGAAGGAGAAATCATCAAAGATGACTCAAGTTAAACAGGAGAAAACCGAAGAGCGAGTGGAAAGAGAAAAACCACAAGATGAAGGAGAGAAAGTAAGCCGACCAAGAAGGGAAAGACGAAGACCCAAGAAGTTTGAAGACTACTATATGTACCCTTAGGGATAGAGGACATGGAACATTGTTATAGTTGAGTTTTATTGTACTTGAACATGAAAAAAATATAATTCAGTAATCATACGAAAGACACATGGACATTTGGAAGAAAGGGAGAGATGTAGTATCCATAGCAACTAATCATGTATGATAATTAGCTAAGTTGTGAATAATAAATAGTTGATCTAGATATGGCGTCGAGTCACTACAAAGTCCACTCCATATAATAACGTTGTTGAGGTAGTAATATAAGTTTACGCACTACCTAACAGCGGATCTCCCATTTATTATTCAATACAATATTACCTTTAGTGGAATTTACCTTGAATATCTTTCATTCAATTCCGAAATTTGTCTGGAGATTTCCGATTTTTTTCAGGACAAAACAACACTATTTCTCGAAAATTGATTTAAAAAATTACTGAGCAAAATATAAGCGTACTTCCACTTCTTTTACATAACGATTTTGGGTATCCGTATTAAGAGTTTTATATACCTCTCGATTATGAAAAAAGTCCCTTCAATGGATGTGAAAAAAGTCGCTTCCTCGTGGTTTCATGAAGTTCACATCCAGTAAAAAGACCTTTAAGGCTCCGAATCAACTCTTCAAACATATTCGTCCATTAAGTTTTTTTTTTTGTTGCTATTTTATTGACATTTTTGTTTTAACCAAAACTTTCAAATTATGAAATTATTATTATTATTATTATTATTATTATTGGAAAATGTTTTCTTTTTTTGTGCATTTGCAAGTAGCTTTGCTTTGAAATCAACCGGGAACAGGAATTCTGTGGTGTGTATTAAAAATGGCGTACGGAAGGACGGACTGACGGACTGAGAATCAAAGTTTAGTAAAAGCTCTCCTGAGTTAACTGCTCCCAGATGATGGTAATGATGGTGTTGTTAGGTGGTGATGATATCATCGCGTACAATTCCGGGTCACTTCAGGTGTTTTTCTCTCATTTGCATACTATATCACGGAACGCCTGTCACATTTCATGCTAATTAACCTCGAGCAATTACAAAGAATAAGGAAGAATTCGTGTTTTCCACTGTCTATCGCAATAACGGGAAAGCGTCAAGAAAAAAATGTAGCTCCGGAAAATAACAATACAATACGATGCAATAGAATAAACTTTATTTAAGGAGGGTGACACAATTAACTCAGAGAGTTATCTAACACGTGGCCCTCACACTACTGAAACAATTAAAAAATATAAGAAATTAAAAGTACAAAAATTACATCATATTACTAGAAATTTGAATAAATTACAATTGTAATCAAATGGATAAGAAAAATTGACAAAATTTTAAAATAAAAGTGCTGCAGGAATAATAACGAAGTTTAAAGCAACACTCCAAACAGAATAATTCTTCTAAGTGCGAGACACTTGAAGACAACTGAAGACAAATAAAGGATTTTGGACTTGAAATTGGACAGGTTAGATGAAAGCGAGTAAGAGGGATTAGGATGACAGAGTAGATGTTTCAAATCAGAATCAAGACAGTTGAATAGGGAAGCTGAACTATAAGCAAATATACGTTTTCCAGAGTTGGAACGAGGATGCAAAACATGAAGATTAGTTTTAGAAGCTCTAGTAGTTACACCAGAAGAGCGAAGAGTAGCCAAGAAATTGAAGCTGCTTTTAAGACAAGTGGGTGGATTGGGGTTGTTCACGATATTAAACATAACAACAAGCTTCCTAAGGTTAATAAGAAGTGAGATAGGCAGCCACTTTAGTTTGGCAAAAAGACTTACAAATGAATTTGAAAAATCAGCATCGAGAATAAGACGGGCTGCTCGTTTTTGAAGGCGCAGCAGGCGCAAAAGATGAGAAAAAGAACAATTTCCCCACGCACTGGAGCAGTAGAGGAAGGTAGAATGAATGCAAGAATTATAATAACGAAGTGAACATTCTTGAGTAAGAAAAGGTTGAATTCTCATCAATATATATAAACGAGCAACGGAAAATAAGAGTAATACCGACGATAGTTAGTGTGCTTTAATCTCACCTCTTAGCTCTTGGTCAATCCAGCGATTTTCCGTTGAGTGAATACTGTGTCAAAATGGCGTCCTTTCGTATGGAATGTACGACATTAAGAAACGCCATAGTGTGTCTTCGTAAATGCCCTTATGAAAAATGTAGCACCGGAAATGTAGCGCGGGAAATCTTGAAAGTTGTTGTTGGCACGGATAATCATGGTATATTTAATGGCGGACGAAAAATGGTGAAAAGGTTTATACAAGCTCAAGGACTAAGGCGATTATGAACTTGTAAAACTATAACGCAACTATAAGGCTGTCATGACCTAGTGCAATTGAACGCGATGTGATGATGGTCATGATGACGATTGTGGAGCTAACGTTGGCGGTGATAACAAATGTTACATGACGATGATGAAAACGGCTGCCAAATAGTCGTCTTCACATGCATTCAGTTCGAACGCGTTGAGTTGCGCTACTGCTGTAATTGCAGTGGTGATCGATTACTGTTGACCAGTTTTTTTCTCTAATAATAACTGTAATGATGACGATAATGAATACAAAAAGTCTTTATTCCTGAACAAGAGTTAGGGTTAGGGTAGGTTTAGGTAGGGTGAAGACTTTTTTTAGGGTTAGGGTAAGGGTTAAAATTTAAATGAGCTATCTCACTGAAGCTCCCAGATAGATACCTGAAACAATCTCCGTGCTAAACCAAGCCTTACGGTATACTATTCGTGACACGCAATCTAGTATGGGTCAACATACTAAGGAAATTCATCAGCTGTTATACAAAAGAGCTTGATGCCAAACACTTACTACTTGTACTTGCTAACGTTCTCTGAGAAGGCAGTACTCTGCAGAGGCCTAATTAATTTTGCATTCCTGGCCCCAGAAAGCTTTATCAATGGAAATTCCAACAATCCAACAATCCAACAAACCAACAAACCCACAAACCCACAAACCCACAAACCCACAAACCCACAAACCCATGAATACATTAATGAACAGCTGCTCCAATGGTACAAAGCTATTCTACTATAAGAAGTGAAGTTTCTAATAAAATCTGTTAGTAGAAGTACATCAATAACCTAGATAAGATAAAAAAGTAATCAGGCATTTAAATAGAAGAACAGCTCCAGCAAAAAACTTAACTTGGAGAATCCGGGTATCGATCCCGGTACCTCTCGCATGCTAAGCAAGCACTCTACCATTTGAGCTAATCCCCCTCGTTCTTATAAATTATACTAAAGTTAGTTACAATATTTTCACATTACTCTATTTCAGCGGTTGAATATTGTATAAATGTTTTACCGATATCACTCGACGGATGATGGTCAAATATATAGATGCAACCATTTGCATTTAAAATTGTGACCCAGTGGAAAAAACTTGGGCTTCCAAGACATACAAGATACTGAGTCAAGCACGATTGAGTAAGGTCAGTACACTTGGATGAGTGACCTGAAATTCTAAGTTATCCAACTCTGCTTTTTTTTCAAGATTATGGAATAGATATTAAACTTATAAAAGGTTTTGGCACTTATAATCAACCAAATGCTTTGGAAAGTCTGCGAAGCTTACGACGAAGTGTACCGGCGATTTTCGCTACAACCAAGAGCTTTCCTTCCATCCACATCTCCAAATGTAAAGCCTGGTTCACATGATCGCAGACGATCGCAGAGGATCGCTGGATCGCTCAGAAATTCTCGAAATATCAGTCGATTCATCTGGGATCATTAAATTCGAAGATAAATTATATTCGAGAAGCATTTTAAGCACAAAAACAGTCTATAATTGTTGCCGTCAGTAGTCGGCGAAGATATCATAACTCGAGTTTCTTAAAAGATGTAAAATCACAGGGACGGCGGAACCGGGGGGACTTTTTGTGAAATTTCAATACATTTTCACTAAACTTAGCCCCCCACCTTGCCATACAATAGAGAATTTTAGATTGACTTTTTTTCTCCCTACAAACGGCAAACGTAACCACGCTTTCATCGTTTTCCTGTACTTTACTTTACCTTTTACAAACCTTTTCACCAAAGACAAATATTCTTTTGTTTTTTTACTACTTGGACTTTTTTGCGATTCTTTTTAAGCTATTTGAAATAATTTTTAAATGGTCAGTTGACGTTTCACGTTTGCCGTTAACGTAAATCTAAAACTCTCTAATGTCACTATTGAGCCCCCCCAATCAAAAAAGTGCTCCGCTGTCCCTGAATCAGGCCCCAAAAGCTAGAAAATATGAGTTTTTATTACCATAAAAAGGATCTGTAGGTATATCTGCATTCGTTTCAAGAGAATCTTCACAATTAAAACGAAATTTTGAGGTTAAATGGGGGTTTGAATGAGTCATAAACATCCCTGAGAATCCCACCATTGCACATGCGTCTTCGGTCCACGGCAACCAGAATAAAGACAAAAAACTCTTTTTTGCGGCCAAACTTTATGATAAAAACTATCGCCAATGATTAAAAAAAACACTTCTTTCAGCTTTATACGGAGGATCGGGTCAAACGAAACAGAACAAAGGTTAAAAACTTCACGACCTTTACCAGGTTGCAAGTAACATCATGTGACCCAAAATAGCCCATTGATACTGGCTGGTTTACTCATGAATTATTAATGATATGAGGACTATATTTACAAATATCATTAAAACACAAATACCGTTAAAAGGCCGGTATCCGAAGGCCGCGGGATTTTAAAACATTCAGTGGCGTTGTTAAAAACCTGATAGCGCTTTTTCATTCGTTTTCCATATAATATCATATGTACGAATATTTGTTGGGGACGTATAGGAATGAGTTGAAGCCAAATCCAAACCGACTGAGTGATTGATGTATTTGCGTCATCGTGCACGTTATCCAAAACTAACCTTGCACGATGTCCAAGCTGATCGTTTACCGCATTACGAATGAAACTCATCTGATCGTAATAGATGCGAGATCGTACAAGATTTCCCGAGATAGAAACATTGATTCAATGTGTTGTCCCAAAAACTCAGGACTTTAAAACTTTAGCAAGAATTTATTTTGTTTAAATGATTTACCTTCTCATGAAAATAAAACAAAAGTGTCTTATAATCGTTGTAGTGCGTTTGGAAAAAGACATTTTGGAGTTGTTTGTCGGAAATATTTTATTTTCACTCCGAAAAATGTTACAAAGTCAATCTGAACCATGAATCGATCCCCTCCCGTCCCCCGTGGTGTTGGTTTGCGTCGACGTGTAAACGAGGCAGTCACGTGGTATAGTATCAGAGGAGCAGTCGACGAGAAAAGTTGTTGTGCGAATATTTTCTGACTAAAAATCCTTCTTTTAATCCTCAAACATGGATCTTTACGGGCTCATACTGCACCCTAAAGGTAAATAACCTATTATATTAGCCATTTATTGTTTAATTTATTTATGTAGAGCGATATTTTGGAGTTGAATTGACCGTAAAGAGTTCGGTTGCTTGTCGCCATGTTTTGGCGGGATTCATTCTCGACAATTTTGCTTCAAGTTGAACGATTTATTGCTTGAAAAAACTTAAATATAAAAAAAAAGTGCTTTAATGCTTCTTTGGGAGTTAAGCAATGTTTTATGGTAAATTATCTATGTTTTGTAAGATTTTGTTGGATTTTACGGGCTCATCAAACAAACTATTGAAGTTTTCTTTCGGCGATTGATTTTTGTTTGCGCATGAAGAACAGAACTTGCAATCTTAAAATATACCCCCAATCGACAGTTGTTTACTTGCCTATATGGCTTACAAACGTAAATTAGTATATATAATCGTGTGTTGATACTTTTAAACCAGTTATACGCGTGCTTTATGCAAAACTGAGCACTGTGGGACACCTTCCAATCTCACGATCGCAGAATTACTTGCCAGAATTATATCAAAATTTTAAAGCACCATGTAGCAATTAAATAATTATGACTCCCCATTTCTGAAATAATCATATAATTGCATTACAATTAAAATTGTTCTTTATTTTTATAATAAAAAAATAATATAATCATTTTTTATACAAAACACAACTGAGTAACTGAGTAACATGACTGTAAGTTGTAGCAAAGTCTTATTTTGCATTATTAACATCACAATAAATAATCATGAATGAACAATAAACATCATTACATGTTCAGTAATACCATGATAAATCAGAAGACCCACTTCAATGCTAGTTGATGAGGGCTTTATCCTCTTATAGTTTTGTGTTCTTGACAGCTGTCTGCATTTCGGCTTGAAGTAACGTCGTCTCCTTATTACTTTGATGGTTAGTTGTAGCCTTGTGTACCATTGACAATGTCTTAAATGGTTCACAACCAGTAGTAAACAAGTTTATCTTTCCATTCTTTATAAACTCTGTGCAAAACATTTTTTTATCGTCATACTTCAGCCATGGCCAAATTTTTAACCATCTTGCAATTTTTAACTCTTGGATTTCGAATCATCAGTGTTCGGTGTATGACTTTTGTCTTGTGTATTAGGCTCATTCACAGCTGAATTAATATCTTCAACAGACCCTGATGAACTTTTGTCTCCAAACAATTGAAAAATTGTCCTCTGATCAGCAGTCTTTATTCTTTTTTTTGGTGGCATTGTTTATATGAAACTTGACATACACTTGAGATGAAGTGCTGTGTGGCCATGCTTGGAGTCAAGTTTAAATTCATTAGAGCTGTCGCCAAACACTATTAGCTGAATTACAACCAATCGCAGGCTTTGTTTTATCTAATCGGACCTACTCCCTTTCGTACAAGATGGTGACTTTTTAAAAATTTTTCGTACTTTTTTCTATAGATAAGATAACTACACACGCCAAGGTATATAGCATTTTTACTTAGGTAAACATACAATTGCATAGCCGATGGGCTGAATGGCACAGTAAAACTCAATTGTGCCATTTTGTGTGAAAATGTGACTATGGCGCATGGCATGGGCATTTCCCGATCCCTGCGTACCCTTTTTTGGATACATGGTGCTATGAAAAGTTATATTGTCTTTCGTCATTCTGTTTGTTGGGGTTCGAGAAAGGGCAACCCCTATACTTTATCATTTTAACTTGGTTTTTGCTTCGTTAAATGTCTTTTATTCACAAGAATTTCAACTCAACCACGCTTGTGTTCAATCTGTCGCGGGTAATCAGTGATTGGTAAAAACTAAAATACAAATATGTATTATAAATCAAGTCTTATGCCTTAAGTACTAGCAAATTCCAAGCATTACTAGAATTACAAGGTTGAATACTTACGATCTTGCTGGATTTAGTGAATTCACATGGAATTTCCTTCCAATAAAGGACAAATAACACATCCAGGAGCCCTAACTAAACATCAAGCGAACGTAACTAGAACATGGGCACTCATCGACACATGATGTGCCCAAACACTGTAAATAAAGAAAATAAACTTTGAATCATGTTGATTTCCAAAAGCTGATTTTAAAGCTTTATTAAATGGATGTAATAGCTCCATGTACTTTAGTGGCTCATGTAATACTACTCTTCCTTCAGTTACTCTGTCATCTTGATGCTACTTTAGAATATGCCCTGCAAATCTTTGCACATCAGGGTTATTCACACGAGCATCACTGACATATTTTCTGTAATTTTGGCTTATACCAAGTTTCTCCACCATCTGCCTAGGAATTCCTCTTGTTTCAGAAAACAGATTGTTTAGTTGCGATATAAATGACTCGAATACAAAAGTTGAGGTGTAAAACAAGGAGGCATTGTCCAAAACTTGTGAGGGAAAGTGAAGAAGAGCATGAGTGTTGCAGGTACATTGTTTTCTGCCATAAAGAATGGGCATCAGTCTTGCAAAGCTCTCTAGCAAAACTTGTGGAATTCAACACATTCAACTGATACAGGAACCGTATGAAGATAACGCATTCCAGTTACAAGCATTGAAAATTGAAAGAAATGGTCAACTGGAAATGCATCTAAAAGAACAGCATGTCTGAGGCAAGGGAATCCAGCAAAAAGAACAAACAAATGAAGTTCCGATGCTTTCCATTGTTTAAGGTCAATAATACTGCGTGGTTTTCTAGTAAAGTCATGAGGTACTTTGATAGATAGGAACAGTTCATCTAAAGGTTCTACAATCTCCATCAGGCTGTAATCTTCATCAACATTGGAAGCATACAGCCATCTATTGAACAACTGCCTCTTGAGGATTCATTCGCAAACACAGTGCATCCAATCAATTGGAAGGTTATCGGGTATCATAACCAGATTTCCAAAAACATTGTCTCCCTTGATTCCTAATTTGGCATTTTTACGAGTCTCCTTGGCCGTCCTTAGGGACACATTCCTAGAGATAGTATATTCGTAGAGCCGCGACTTGTACTCATTATCATAGGTACCTGGATGTTCACAGGTAGTGCACCCAAATAAGCCATTGCATTGCTTCACATTAAAAAGCATTGCTTTTGCAGGAAGATCTGGAACAACAGATTGAATTCGGCAGATGGATGGTATTTTCTGACCATTGTCATCTTCAAATTCACAGCCCTAGTTCAAAACTGTCAGTTTATCTACAAAGCTTTTCAGATACAATTCTACGATGGCCTTTTCCTTACTATAAAAAAGACCAGTAAGCGTAATATTTGTAAACTTTTATCTTTCACGGGAGGTAGCTCAACCAGAAAGCACATTAAAGGCCAAATATTATACTCTCTTGACTTAATCATTGGTGCCGCATCACTGCTTACTACTAGGGAGAAAACATTTCTATTTATTGCACGGGGATCCTGATTTTTAAATTTTTTCTATATTCTGCCATCTACGATGTCTCTTATGTTGGTTGTTGGTATTAGCATTTCATTTCTATAATTTAAAATATCTTTTCAGTGTTCTGGAAAAAAAATTTAATATGTGGACGGGTAAAGCATTGCTATCTGGCTGAATGCACATTTTACTGTGCAAACCTTTCATGAAAATATTTTTCATTACAAAAATTCATACCTCTATCTCAAAAATAAATCTTTATGAAGTGAAAAATTAGATTGTAATTCCTTTTTCCGAAAATCGAAATTTTCACGATAATAGCGCGAAATGTGCTGTCGCAACAGTAGTCAGTTTTGGCGTTTTCACAACATTCCATAGACATATCCATTTGTCTTGCGATAGTGTCATGGAAACGCTTTTGATGGACGTCCAGCAAAACCTTATTTGGCCACAAAAGTGTTTCTCACATGGTCCACTTGTTATACAATGTGTTGCGGCAGAATAAATCCATAGAGTGCGGATACGGTGCATTAATTTTGAACTTAAATATAAGCCTTAATTCTTCATAAAATAGTGTTTACGAATTGCCGATTGAAAAGACTGAAAAGACGGTTTTCTCTTAATGTTGGTAGGAAGAGTGTTCCATAATTTACTGCTTGTAATGTATTGGTATCTGAGGAACTGAAAAACGCACGCCAAAATAAAAAATAAATTTCGACTACTTGTGGATCAGTGGAAATAGAAACAAACAAACAAAAATAAAAATAAAACCATTAAAAATCAAACAATATATCAATCAAAGGACCATAAACAGATATAAAATATGAGTTTTTAAAAGTGCAAAAAGTCTGAGTTTTTTTGCAAGCAAGGAAGAAGTTAAAAATTTATAACAAGCCTGTGGCCTCAATTACTGCATTCGTACGCATGCACTATAACTATTAAATTATGACATACTTCCAGGTCCTCTGTCCAAATGAGTTGGAGATTCCAACAACCGGCGAGCCTTTTTTTACTATGAATAAACTTATTTTCTCGTCTTGCATTTGCGTTAGTCATCACTGAGAAATCATCTTTATCAACATTCTTGTTTTCTGGTGATCGAACAATATAAATCAATGAGTCCCAATCATAAACAAAACGTTCACAACTAGTGTAGTGTTGAATGTGGTTTTGTAGTTGTTGAACAGAATGTCATGTTGCATAATCATTTAGGAAAATAATCTTATCTTGTCTTTCTATCATGGGTGGGAGGATCGTTGTCATTGTTCTCATCTAAATCAGTGCTGCGTAACAGTCCAATGACTCTTTCAGTGTGGATCAGAACAGTGGCAATGCCTCTTGTTCATTCCACATCTATTGAATCAAGTTGATCCTTGCCTTTAGTAAAAGCTGGTATTTCCAACTTTGCCCTCTTGCAGAGCTTTCAATATTTTGTGGAGTAAGCGGTTATTCCCAAACATTAGGGGGCAATAAATGGAATTTTAGACCCCTTTTTTATTAATTATGTGTACTATTAAGTCAAAAATAGCCGGCAGTTTAGGCAGAAGTATCCGGCGATAAATCGCCGGTTGCCGCCTTCTATTGAAAGCTCTGCTCTCGAAGGCAACACTCGTGTATAGTGAAGCCACGGTCTGCCATCACCATGTCCGCAGGAACCAAATTGTTCAATATCCCACAGTTTTCAGTCAGGAACTTGTCTGAAGTATGGCCAACCCATGCCTCAGACACATAAGATATGCTATATTGTGTTGTTATGCCAATCAAAACGTTGATGGTGTTGTGATGTTTATATGAGATGAATGTTTGTGGTCTCGCCAGGTTTTAGGTAAAAAAATTCAAGACAGTCAATTATTACTGTAGTTTTTGTTCCAAAGGTGAACTGGGAGCATTGTGGCATTGTTCTGATTAAACTTTCTCGATCTAGCCAGCGGATAAACAGTGACAGCCTAACGTTCATTGTTGTTATCCAAGAATGAAATGTCCTTGAGACCGTTGCAAGTGAGATACTGTAATGATAAGCCAAATCTTGAAAAGGTATGTCCAATCTCAAATTTACCAGGACCATGACAAGTTCTTGGAAGAGACTCAAATAAACAAAGGGTGACACGAGTTCATACACAAAGTTTAGGATTTCATAAGAGGGGAGGCCAGTGTAAAATCGTACTTTATTGTCATTTCTGAAATAGTTTTCGTCGAAGGTAGTAACTTTGAAGTTGAAAAGGAATAAATATTCAGACTCTTCATGAAGTCACACACCAAATCAGTCTGAGTACTCATCACGGTGAAGCTTTTACTCTCGGTCTGCATACTTTTCTCATTTGCAGTGTCTAGATCTGGAGTAGAGCTGGAGTAGAGCTGGAGTAGAGCTCATAGATACAAATGAAATGTTGGAGACTTGATTCCCTTCGTCGTTTAAACAAAGTCTCTTTGCTTCAATGGCTTCTTTCGCTTCCTCTAGTTTCTTTTTCCTTTGGGATTTAGCTGTCTCTGAGCGTTCGTAAACCCCTTTGTCTGCATTTTCTGCTTTCCTTTTGGAGTACCCAAGGCTTTATGTTGGCACCCAGTCAACATTGAATCTATCACAGGATTTTGCAGGACGACCGGAGACAAAACAGGGTCATTTTTAAGGATTTGTTCAGTCAAATCATCTCTGCTTATAGCTAAGATCCACTTTGTTTGACACTCTGATAAAAACTCTTCGGATTCATGAGTTTTTTCTATCCTAAGCACTATGAAGAAGGATACTTCCTTATCTCACCCGCTTCTTGCGTGGCAATCAACAAATAAACACAGAACCATTACAATCTTCTTCACACCATGAGTATTTGCAATGGTTGTCAGGGCTTTGGACACGTGGATGAAAACCGATAAATCATGAAGACAATAGTTTACATGCTAAACGCAAGGACTTTTAAAAGTATTAATGTCGGTGACATCACCAGTGACTTGTTATATAGCACACCAACCCAACTCTCTCCTGCATAGCAACTGTTGCCACTATCTCGTTCCAGTCCAGCCACCGGTTCAGGGATTCTGGATCTTCTTTGGAAAAAGGGGTTTCTTTCTGGCCAACCCTATGCAGGTTTGCCACCTGTCCACGAAGCTGTTTGATGACGGGAACATCAGGAAAAGCTGGTGACTGTTCTGGGTGCACAAATATTGCTGGATATATTAGGGCAGCTGCGTGATTAGCCATTATGTGTGAAGATAATCGCCTGACTTCCTGAAACGAGTAAACTGTAACTGTAAGTTAGTTACTTTCCATCCAAATGACATGTAAATGGAAACAAAAATGCATCAATTCTAATCGAAGACAGATTAAAGTTTCAAAATATTTGTTATTTAATTTTAGATGGATACAGGTAATTACAAGAATGTCAAGATTAAGAAGGAAAAAAACCAGGGTCAAAATACTTTCTAATTCATTTCTTAGATGAGAACATTCTTGCAATTGGGTGTGGTCAATAGATGCAAAATGAATGTTCATTTAACTACTAGAAATTAAAATTACGAAATTCCTTTCTTACCTTCAAATAGGTCAAGTATTATTTGATGAGGTGAAGTCGTAAAAAAGTTAAGGTGTCAGTTCCAATCCCAGATTGTTGAAGGCAATCCCAAAAAAGCCTATTGAAAAATAAAAAGTGAAAAAAATTGAATAGATGCATAAATACAACACACTGCATGACTTTACCCCTGTAACTTGTTTGCGAGTGGAGTTATTGTGGGTTTTTTTTTTAGTTTAGTTTTTTTTGTTTTTGTTTTTGGTATTTTTTTGGTGTTTTTTTTTTTACTGGGACAGTCTTCTTCTCTGTTGTTTAAAGGCCTCGAAGGTCCTTATTGGGACTTGGTTGGAGGTGGCTCTCTCCCTGTAGATTGCAAAGGCTTGGGCATGCGTTAAGGCTCTATCCAGATTCACAAAAGAGATCTCCAACCCAGACCAGGCGAGGTTCCTGCTGCTGTCGGCGGGCAGCAAACGCTGCAGCACCCTCTGTACCTCATCGCCCTCTTCCTCCGGTGCAGCCAGCTGCACATTCGCCTTTTCAGCCAATGAAGAGGCCAAATCCTTGCAATGAGGCACATGAGAACTGCCAGTGTTGGTTGGTCTTGTGGCCGCCTCTTGGTACGGAATGTCGTTGGTGAGACGGTAGAGTGGACTGCCCATTAATCTTTGGAATATAAGAGGAGAGAAGATTCTTAGCCTCTGCAGGCAAAAGACGTTTATCGGCGATTCTACAATCTCCTTGTAGTTGACGTATTCCTTGTTCTGTAGCATTGCAATCGAAGATACGTATGCGAAAATGGAGATGGCCTGCTCCCTGGTGTACTGACCAATGTTGAGGTGCTGGTACACCAGGGCCAGCCATAGTTATGGTAGACATTTATGTTTCTAGAATGAGAAACGTTTCTCCTCTCCAGGTGGTCGAGCATGTCTTGGATGTAGTTGGAGGCTCTGGCTTTGGGTGACAAATCGTCAGCAGTATATGAGATCTGGATATACTGCTGAAACCTCCAAGAAAGAACGTAGTTTTTGTGTCTGTCAACCGTGCTGAGATTTGGGAAATACTTGAGCCTGAGAGAGGTGAAACCCAGAGACAGGAGTTCCCTGGGGTCCAGCCCTTTCCTTGTAATGAGTTTGATGGCTCTTCCCACGGTGGCAGGGTAAGGAAACCTGTTTCTGCGGTCGAGCAACTTGCTTATTAGGTCTTCAACGGTGAGGTGGCCTGGTGGCTCAAAAAATGACTGGCTGAGAGAAGCCATGGGCAGGCGATCGTTCTGGTTTAGCAGATCTTGGAGGAAGAGCTTGACGAAGGCCTCTCCCACCACGGCAGGGGCGGCATCTAGCTTTTCGCAAATGCGAAAACCGTTTCGATCTGCAACCTCTGCCGTTCTTGGCTGGTCCTGTTGTTAAGTGGAGGCGGGGAGAGGCCAGTGGAGGCACTCTGGTGTGGGGCCAGCCCCAAGATGCCACACTGGTAGGTGGCACTGTCCTCGTGGCGGGGATGGACACCCAGGGAGACTGCGAGCTGGCAGTCTTTGGGGAGATGGGCTGGCCATGAAAGAAGAACTCCAGCGCCAGCTCGCACTGGTACACCCGACACGAGGCATCGTAACCAGCTACCCCCCGGTAGAAGATGCCCCAGTATAGTGGACAGCAATGTGGTGAACTTGAGAGGAGAGGTCGAATCCATCTCGTTGATAGGCAGTAGCGTGGGCATAGAGGTGAGAAGATGGAGAAGGGCTGTTTCATGAAAGAAGAATGTAGGAGAGAGGACATCTGGCAGGTTTTCCGTCATAAAGACCACGCATTCCAACCTTGCTTGCATGATGCGGCTGGTCTTGCTACATAGATCTTTGTAATGGTCTATGTAGCAAAGAGCACGATGAATCATCTCCCGGTTGGTGTTGGGATGAAGGAGGCCGCATGTGGCGACACTGCCACTGACTTGATGCTTGTGTATAGAGGTCATGTGGAGATGAGGCGAGTTTGCGTAGAGTTGCAGAAAGTTACAGTGGCCCGTGTCCAGCAGGACGCGTCTGAGGGGTTCGCCAATGTCCATCCTCCGCGAGTCCAGGTTGCTTTGGAAATTGGTGCTTTCTGGGATGGACAATGGAGAGTACATCCTGCCACATGTGTGCACCAGAGCCTGGAGAGATCGACCGGACCACAGCAGGTGCACGTTGCCGCTGCTTTGGGAGACCTTGCAGGCGCAGTGCACAGAGAGGGATGCAATGTCGTCTTTGGGGACTAGAGTGTTGAGGGGAAAGGGATGGCGGTCCTTCTGGCCCATTCTCACCAGGAACATGTTTATCTTCATCCTGAGATCCTGGGCATTCACGAATGAAACGGCCGAGTCCAGCAGACCCAGTGAGAATGACTGGTCCTGAAATATGAAATGGGGTCAATTGGGGCAAACTCTAGTACCTAGTATAACATTGATATCTCATTGAATATTCAACAGATGTCACTCAAACTTCATGGGTGTTGTCCTTAGGGTGGACTACCTGACAAGCACTGAAACACATCGTCCATCAATGCCTTACATGATTCCCCTATAGAGAAAAATAAAAACATAAATAATAATAAAACGCGAGAAATGATATATTTACTCAGTTTGTTTTGCATTTATATTACTTTTTGCCAGATCTATTTTCCATGCAATGCATGGGATGTTACATGTCATCATCATAAAATGACCGCTTTTTCTTTTCTCTTGGTTTCTTTTCTCTTCTCACGAATTGACGAATTGCTGAGGCGTTTCATTGGGTTGTTCACAGACTATTGACAATGAACGATACAATTCGGACCCTGCTTGCCCGCGATAATGGACCCTCAAAATCTTCCGGAGTTTGGCAAGGCTTAAGTGCGAAAGTGTCTCGACATTAATCCTCAGACTACAATACCTCGATATCATGGGATTTTCCCATTTCCTTTTGCTTCCTAATGGACTCCCTATGAGATAAGCAAATGCCAAGATGGTTCAAGCGCATAAAATCACGACTCTTAACACCACTGTGAAGCAAAATAGTTGAAACTCTATGGGCAAATTCTGTTGTTAGCATTTCTTCTTCTTCCAGGTCTATCTCGAGTTCCCTCTGGTAAACGACATACTCTGCTTCGGTAGCAATCGGCTATAGCTCCTCAGAACAGTTAAATAAATCAAATCCATGCCCTTCCATGGTTATTGAATACCAAATTTCACAAAACGACTATTATTTTTATGATTGCGCTTACAAAATAGCCAAAAAAAACACTTACAAGAAGAAATGTATGGTGTAAACGCTGCTTCTACGAAGGGGTTGAGTAAATGACATCACATGGAGGCTTCCTACGGGAGACCGCTGGTCGAATTGACTTTTGGCCAACTTTTGAACAAACAAATCAATGGCGAACATTTTAAAGACCTATTTATTTGTTTAATTATTTGATTGTTTTGGAACCATTTGTAGTCGCATACACGGGTTTTAAAATTTGTCCAATTTTCGTCCAAGTGGCCCTATAACCTACACTTACTCTTGCATTCTCTTTTGAAAATCGTTCTAGTGACTTGATAAAGGCACATTCAGAAATTCCTGGGATTTGTTTTTGTAAAATATCCCAATTGAGAAACAAATCTTAATCAAATGCATAAGTCAGATTACTTATGCTCCCTGGCCAGTAACCAATTTGCGTCACAACAGCTGCATTTGATGCTGAAAAAGACTGTCTGCTGCCTTTACAAGTGAACACCCTACGATTCATATCAAGTCTACCTGAAAAGGGCAAGAACATTTAAAAATTGCATTATTATAATCAAACCACATTTCAAAACTCAATTGAGAGTATTGTAGTTAACACACATTTAATTAAATGTACCTCGAACACTCACTATGATGTAGTGAGTACCAGCAAGAGTAGCCTCTGGAGTGTACATTTGGTTATAGTTTGGGCAGGCTACATGTGAACTGGGTGGTAAACTTCGACCTAAATGATAAGATTAATACATACAGTAGCATATTGCAAGTATCAAGCAATTGTGTAAATCAAGTTTTACAGTAATTGCCAACAGTTACCCACTCGCCACTGTTATAGGCAATAGTGGCAAGGGGTATGTAATGCCCTTCTTTGATTGCTTCTCTGTCATGAATACTTTACTTTTCGTAACACAACATAGAAACTTTCCTATGCATTCATGGCATCATAATGGGTTGCTTTCCACAACTGCTACAATCAGCCTCTCTTGAAGGTGCAAACCGTGCTTTAAACATGGATTCAAACAGGGTGACTCTAGCATCAGCCCAGCTCTCATGAAGACACTCCTGTCTCTCCGTACATTGCTGTTTCTTATTTAGTTCTTCATTTCTTTTCCACTCATCTAGCAACTTTTACTACCCAGCAAACGTTTATTCATTTATCTGCAATTGTATTGTTTGGTGTAAGAAATTACATACAATATTATTATCCTTTAGACTGTCTCATTGAAAGCCATGTTGGATTTGAACCATTCTACCATAGATGGTATAACCATTTGACTTTTGACCTTTTGAGACGAGTCTCAAGGAGGCCGTTTTTTATTATTTTTATTATGTTAAAATTCATCATTCATCCAAAATAAAAAATAGTACGCAAGAGGAGAGGGCACCCCTTGAAAAAAGATACCTTAGAATATGGTATACAGGATTTTAACAAAACTGTAAAACTGTCGTTTTCTTTCTTCACGTGATTAAATTAAAAATGGTCGTCAACTTTGGGTCATTGTACGATAATCTTACAGACGGTAAGTAAGCTTTTTCTCATTTTTCAGTCATAATGTAAGCGCACAAAAGTTAATACGAGTATATAAGCATATATAAGCATTGACTTTATTGTTTCTGGAGGCTCTGAAAAGAGCCAATGTGTTTTAATATAGTCAATAGACTAGGTCCTAGGGACAGCTATGGTCAAAATCTTTCGCATCAATTCTACCTTTCTTGTCTTTTTCTGTTGCACCACGTGGCCTTCAAGTTCTCCCAGCAACATAGCAAACTGCACTGCAGTCTTTCGTCTTAGTTCCTCTACTGTTTATTATTTATTATTGTTATTATGTCTATTGTCATATCCCTTCATAAAAGCCCAAACACCTTTGAAGAGGTGTGTAACTGCAAGTAATTATCCAGATCTAGAAAGAATAGAGAGGGAGCAGCCCAGGATCATAATAAAGGGCCTAAGGGACCTGTCCTGATTATTTGAGTGGGGTATAGTTGGATGGGGGATTTGAGAGGGGTCAGGAGTCATTAATAAGAGATGATAAGAGAAATACAATAACTGAATTCTGAACTTGCGTGCAGGATCTGTTCCTAACATGTGATAAAATCAATCTAGATTAAATAAACAACGCAAGAATTTTTCTATATCATGTTAGCTATGAGATGTGAATGTCCTTATGAAGTCATCATTTCTTAGTATTACAATTCCTTTTTTTATCTCATCTTTTGATGACCATGTTTTAAGTCTTAGTTTCGCTAACTAGTTCTAGGCTTTTTCCTGAAATGCTCTCTTTGTCTAACTATCTTTCGTCTGAAACAACCGGAATATTTCTTCTGTTACCATGGCTGAGTAGCATGGTATTACAGCAACATATTTCTCATTGACTGTCTGAACTTTACAAATTTCATTAGTTGCTATTTGACCATCAGCGTCAAAATATTCCAAACAAGAAGATAAGATTTTCTTCTCAGTAAGGGAGAGTGCAATAGTGACATCTGAGTCACTTTTGCGACCCTTTCTTTCATCATTTGATAAACTGTCAACTATTTTCGATAATACTTGGCTTAGTTAAAAATGAAAAAATTCTTTTTTTATATATGGATTTCAATTCTTTGTCATCAGTGAATCTTTATCCTTTATGATAAAGCTGATGGCCTCTTGGCTTTCCTTTATTTACCCAATTTGATTGGATTTTCTTGTTCATCGTCTTCCTTAATGAGGTGGTGATGACAACTCTTTCGCCCCTGTAGATTATACCTTCTTGAATAAACAGTCCATCATGGCAATGGTAGTATGGGCGAAGTGGAAGTGGTACCTCAGTTTTGGACTATGGTCAGCCTTCATGGATCACTCGATCTAGCTCGTGTGATGTGGGATCTCCCTTTGTGTGATGTGCTATGTCGTCTAAGCGGCTTTGTGAGACGTGTGTTCATTTTCTCGTGTCAATTGTTGACAACTCTTCTGTTAAGGCACTTGGTACCGTATCCTTGAGGTAAGCCCGGCTCAATGTATCAGCCAGATGCATTTCAGTTCCTTTCTCGTATATCAGAGTAATCTCATAGTTCTGAAGCCGAAGATGCATTCTCTGTAACTTTTTTGGAGCCTTGTGTAGAGGTTTTTTGACAATTGACTTAAGGTGTTTGTGATCAGAGTAGACGGAAACTTTCCTTAGGTGTAGTGGGTGAAACCTTTCCATACCGTATACCACTGCCAGCATCTCTTTTTGGCATGTACCTAAGCTCACACTGTGTTGAGAGCGCTGTTAGCAAATGCTATAGGTTAGCCTTGTTGCAGTAAGGTAGCCCCAAGTACCTTGTCCGATGCATCGCATTGCAGTGTTAGTTCGTCATCAGGGTCAAAATAACGAAGTAATGGTGCTACTGTAAGAAGCTCTTTTATTTTGCTGAATGCTTGTTTATGAACATCTAGCCAGCACCATACTCTTTCCTTTAATGTCAGATTTCTTAGTGGTTTGCAAACTTTACTCAGTTGAGGCAGAAATTTACTGAGAATCCTAGTCATCTCTGTTCTCCTTTCACATCCGTTGGCTTTGGCATATGAGATATTGCACGCCATTTGCAGTAAGGAGGTGTCCCAGAAAACGCACCTCTGTCTTCTTGAGTTGGAACTTATCTTTACTTAGTGTAATGTTCTATACAATGTTCGTTCCACGTAGCCATCTGAATCGACCTGAAGGTGTGTTAAACGTGGTTAGGTCAGCTCTCTCATTATCCAGCTTCACCTGCCAAAATCCAACGAATAGTATGTTGTTTCATTTCTGATAAAACTGACGCTTTTTCCTTTGCCACTTGTATTGATAACTCTACACTGCAAGCAGAGTCTCCTTTACCTTCCCCCGAGAGAGAGAAAGAAAGAAAAGAAGACTCTACCGAAACCCTGTCACTTTTCATTTGAGCATGCGCGGCGGTTGCTTAGAAACGAATGACTTTCCACGCCTACTCGCTGAAATAATATTTCCGGTTCAGGTTAGTTTCCGCACTTACCGTCCAAGATTACGTGACAATACTATCGATTAAGCTTGTGTGTGGTCGTTTACTTTAATAATAATAAATAAATAATAATCTTTAATAAGGATACCAACTTCATATTATTCTGCCATCTAAAAATACATTTGTTGTTTGTTATTATTTGTTATGTGCAATTTTGCTACCACTTCTACTATTTCTTCAGCACTGGTACCATCATCTTGAATTCCAGAAATCTCTAAACAATCCCTCCCAATATATTATGCTAGCTCGTCGACCTCGTCTAATGCTTCCACTGTTCGTTTGTCAATTATTTTGAGGTCTTGTTTGATGAGAATGATATCTCGAGCTTGTCGTTGGAGTTGAGAGTTTGATGTCTTTGTTTGATTTAAGAATTCGTCATATTTTCCCGAGAAAACGTTAACTGAGTTACCCAATTCTTGATATTGGTCGGATAGTTGTTCTATCCTTTTATTTATTAGGTCTAGTTCTTGCTTTATAGTTTCTCTAACCTGTTCTAGATTCCTAATTGCGTCATTTACAGTGCAGCTCAAAGAAGCATGTCCGTTCACTATAGCGACATAAGCTTAAATCTTACAGTTTTAGATTTATGGTATGGGAAGGGGATGGGAAGGTAAAGGAATGGAAGGGGATACAATGGTGCCATGGCCAGAAAATTATGTCCCCACTACTGCATTATTGACAACAAAAATGTAGCAAAAGAGAATTTTGATAATATAAAAAATTCATCAAACTTTAAACAAATATAATTATTATCCATACAATAATAAGTGGTATAAAGTGTTATGTAACAATACAAAATTAAGGGTTTATTTATAATATATTGGTTTTACTTTCATGTTAACATTGACTATTTCCAACATGCAATACTATATTTTACTTTCTATGCATAATAATGTAGAGTGAAGGCACTTAATCTTTGATTGTGTTTCCACATCTTTTGTAGATTGTTACTCTCACTAAAAGTTCCTGATTTTCATAGATTTAATGCTTTCACTTTTTATAGAATACCACAATGCCATGTTTTCCACACTTGATGTTAAATTAATCATTTTCAATTTCATTCACATTACAAAAATTTCAAAAGAATGATTTTGATTTCAACAGCAGAAAACGTTGGCACTTTGGGGTTTTTAATGTATTTTACTTACTTCACTCTTGTGGAGTGATATTTAAACTTCTGTCCACACTCTCTACAAGGAAAGCCATTTCTTTCCAATTCATCCAGCTCACTTACTTGCATAGCTTCAAGTTTATCAGAAGTGTACTGAAACACATATTTCTTGAGAAATTGCTCAATTTGCTTATGAAGGCATTCTTTTTTGGTCTGTATATCCCAATATACAGATTCATCAGGTATTCTTTGTCTTTGTGGATTTCCTGAGAAGAGACATACTTATCAAATTCTAATAATGTTATGGTCATATATATGTCAGCATTGGAATTCTGAAATAGATTTAAAACCCCAGTTACAAAATTCTATCGAAATAATATGGCATTGCAATTGTGCTGTAAAAAATATTTTTTTTTGTAGTGCATCAAAACATGCTTTACCTTGAATACTTCCCATCCCTGTGAATTCAGCCCATGCTGCTAAAATGTGTGCAGATGTCTCTCATGGAAGTCTTTATGAGCATTGTAGTCCTTCGTAGGGCCCCTTTTAGCATTTGAACTCCCACTACGATTCATATCTACAAATGATGTTCCCCTCTCTCCAGCTAATTCCTTCTTGTTACTGACCTAAATAATTTGAATGCTTACACTATGTCCATGAAATAAAATTTACCTAGTTTAAATCACTCAACTGCAATGGTGCACTTTATATTGTCTTAATTGAGTATGTGGTGTTGCGCAAGGGAAATTTAAATACTGTAGAAAACCACATATGAGAACCACTTTTTTCTGAGGTTAGGCTAAAGTGGTTCTTATGTAATTCCAAAGTTGGTCACTAAATAAAAGTTATCAGTAACTATTTAGATTTCGTATTTTTTTAAGGGCCGGGGAAGGGGGATGTCCCCAGAGAGCCAGTTTACAGGTTATATACCCCTTGCAGTCTGTGAGAATGCAGTTCCATCTGGATGACAAAACAGTAGATTCTAGGAAAGTCCTTCGTTTTGTACTGCAAATGGAGCGTCTCTGACGTCACATGTAAGGGGTCAATATTTATTGGAACATACAAACTTCAAATAAACACATCTTTAAGTGGAATTCAGAAAAAGTTAGGCTCTATTCCTTCTAGACGCTCAAAATCACTTTCACACATGTGGTATGTCCATTGGACATTTCTTGCCCGTTCCTCTGTTAGCTGATCGCCATGCATAATGGTTGGGTGAAGTATCTCCTCTCCTTTTCTGGCAACATATTTCTCTTAAAATTCCTTTAGGATGTCGGCCATGTCTGCAGATTTGTTGAGGTCTAGAAACTGAAGACCTAAAAGGCACAATAAATTTCATAGTTTTTTAATCTATCATTTGTATATAATCATTAACACTAGTTTGGAGTGAAATAGTACTAAATCTAAATAGTACTAAATCATGCTAATTCCTTTGTTTTCCACAGGAAAAAAAATGAGAATCCAATATAGGCTTATCAATGGTACATAAATGGTAGAATACTGGTAATGATTGGTTTCTTTGAATAGATTTCCAACATTGGCAAAACGTTACACATTCCAAGGTTGGAAAATTAACTAACATTCCAACATTGGAATATCAAGAAATTTACCAATGATAAACCAGCAAAAAGGGGATTATCAATGTTGGATTTTTATTGGAGGACTATGATGTTGTCAACATTCCAACATTGGAATATCAAGAAATATACCAATGATAAACCAGCAAAAAGGGGATTACCAATGTTGGAATTTTATTGGAGGACTATGATGTCGTCAAAAATTCCAACATTGGAATATCAAGAAATATACCAGTGATAAACCAGCAAAAAGGCGATTACCAATGTTGGAATTTTATTGGAGGACTATGATGGAGTCAAACATACCAACATTGGAATATCAAGAAATATACCAATAATAAACCAAAGAAAAGGGGATTACCAATTTTGGATCTGTATTGGAGGACTATGATGGGATATACCAAGAATGAACCACATGGTGCTGTTTTTATTGAAATAAACTAACAGATTTATTGGTAACTATAGTGATTATAACAATATACTTCAAAATAGTCAACATGCTTTAGTTACTCACAATAAAACCCAAGACAATAAAGATTTTCTTGCTTGAAAATATTGTACTTTTTAGTTAAAGGGACTCTGAGGTGCCAGACACATCATAGCTTAAAATGTACATCAAACCTTGTTGATTTTGAAAATCGAAATGAAAATTCCATGAAATGCGTTTTTTGGGGTGATATCGTCCGTCAAAGTTGCGAAATGACTTAAGCTGGGCTCCCTGTGGAATATCGCGGATTTGATGGCTTGGGATGAATGAGGTGTGATGACGTCAGATAGTGGAACATGTTGGATAGCTGGAGCTGAATCAACCAAATATTTCGCTATGGAAGTATGGCTGTTCTTTATCAATTTGAGCCGGAAATTGCTTGAGGAGAAGAATATAATACACCCGATGAAAGTGTGAGCGAGGACAGTGAGCTAGAAGAAGTGGCGAACGAGGAAAGGCTTCTAGGAATCGATCTTAAAGTCAACAATGTGTCGTGATGAAAACAGCTAGCTGATATGTGTTTATGTTGTTAAATGAGCTTATTAGGTAAAAGATTATGAGGTAAATGAAACATTTTATTTCACTTAAGATTTCAATATTTTCTGATGTTAAACTCAACGTAATTATTAGACATAACATGCATCACGACTATTGTGTCTGAACCGAGATGTGCTTAGGACTGCATTTAATAGTTTCTCTTCATGACGGAGAAGGCTCATTCCAAATTGAACAAATGTTACAAATAAGTGAGTTTTTAAAAGTATTTTCTATTACGTTCTTATATTTCAAATAAGTGAGCTTTTTTCGGTATTTTCTATTTCATATACGTATACGTTCAATGCATATTCATTTTGCTGAAATGCTTTTTCAGCCCTCTGCGTTGTGCTAGTTCTGATATCGCCAATTTATAATTACATGGTGAATGCACGGTTATCTTAGCAAAAAGATCAGCATGTGTGGTATCTAAGATATTAAAGATCTACCTTCCCTGAATGTATGAGGAAGATACTGGCTTTAAAGAAGATGGAAGTGAAGATGAAGTTGCTGACACGTACACCACATCGATTCCTAGAAGCCTTTCCTCGTTCGCCACTTCTTCTAGCTCACTGTCCTCGCTCACACTTTCATCGGGTGTATTATATTCTTCTCCTCAAGCAATTTCCGGCTCAAATTGATAAAGAACAGCCATACTTCCATAGCGAAATATTTGGTTGATTCAGCTCCAGCTATCCAACATGTTCCACTATCTGACGTCATCACACCTCATTCATCCCAAGCCATCAAATCCGCGATATTCCACAGGGAGCCCAGCTTAAGTCATTTCGCAACTTTGACGGACGATATCACCCCAAAAAACGCATTTCATGGAATTTTCATTTCGATTTTCAAAATCAACAAGGTTTGATGTACATTTTAAGCTGTGATGTGTCTGGCACCTCAGAGTCCCTTTAATCTTGTGCTTCATTATCTTCATCCAGCAAGTCTGTGTCCCCTCCTTCTATCTCAGATGATGCACTTGAAGATGAGGATGAAGGTGTGCTAGGCATCCTTTTCACGACAAGTTGTTCAATGATCAGCAGTGTCGAATGCATTGGCTAGGCCAAGATAAACAACCAAATTTAATGGTATATTATCAATATTACTAAACCAATCATTCGTAGCATCTAACAAAGTTACAGTAGAATGGACTGAGCGGAAGCCTGATTGATGTTCATTAAATTTTTTTATTTTTGATCTTTGTCAAACTTTTGGGGACAAAAGCCCCCATCCCCTCGCTACAATTTGGCCTTACATCACTGTTCCAAAAAAAAAAAAAAAAAAGGCAATCAAATAATGGTTAGCAAACTGCCACAACACTGAAGCATAGCAATGGTATCAAATGCATTTTTCAAGTATAATTAGCATTGACTCCATGCTAAAAATTATTCCAATATTTCAAATACCGGAGAAACATTCAACAGGATTTGGGGTTGACTGCAATCTCAAAGATGTAGCTAGAGTCTTTGATCGACTTGTTCCTCTTGTAAGAGATGGAATGTGTATCAGGAAAGATTAGACACGGTATGGTTATGAAAAGAACAGTTTGAATAGCAAGACCAGTTTCGATAACTGTGATAGCTACCCAGTTGCTTATTTGGCTATTAGTGCTCAATACTGTGAGCGGACAGATAAGTCGATGGGGTTTTGGAGTCGTTTTATATGCCATTGACTTGAACCTGATTGGCTAGTTTAGATATATTAAGGATATTTCTTAACCAATGGTAATACGTTCTCGTCTTCAACTTCGTCATCATCAGGAACCTCAATTACTTTCACTGTGCCTTAATTTGTACATTCTTAACCAACTCTGACTTCCAAATACACTGAAAATTTGAATGTCGACTGTGTCGGCGTTTGTGAATAAACATGTTTGCGACTATTCCAGCGGAAACCAAATTGGGGTCTTACTGAACAAAACAATTGCTGATACAATTCTGTGAGTGGACAGAAAAGTAAACATACTATCAAATGACAGCTCAAATTTTTGGTTCCAACTATCCCAATTATAGAAATAGTATGGGTTTTTAGGGTCCATGCTTTAAGTGATAACTGATAATATAATGATCGATTGTACTTAACCAGTGTACTGATCGACTGTACTAAAGCGGGATGTTATGAAATGTGAGCCAATCTGAGTTGTCCATTAGCGCTAGTAATTGGCATTTGTGACACGTTTGTTTTTCTGTCACCACCTAGAAATATAGTCATGACAAGAAAGGTTAAGAACAACTTCTATCACCGAAATTAAGAAACATTTTCTCCTTTTAAAGTTTTATTTTTTTATTACCTTAAACACACATACAACTATAATCATTTGTTGACACATGTTAGTAACTGACTTGCTCAAAAACTTTAGACGCGGACGAGATGTTGTTTTGACTCGACAACAAGAATGTTCGACTTGTCAAACTACCAGATTTTAATCCGAACTCTATAATTTTTTGTATGTTAGTATGGTTTCGTTGGTGTATAGTGCATCTCAAATGTTTATTATTATTATCAAGGTAAAAGCATATGAATTATCGACTTTTGAAGCATTTGGTCGTCTCCTAAAGGAGCCATTTTTTGTTGTTGTTTTGTTAAGTTTAGCCAAAAAAAGAAAAAAAATCAACACAAACAAAAAAAGAAAACGCAACGACAAAGAAGACTGGGATCTAGTTCTTAGTTTCCCGCCAAAACCCTAACTTCGTTACCAGTTCTAGCTCCAAAGTAGATACAAACAACGGACAACAACATGGATGAAAGTGGTTTGCGTAGGATTATAGAAAATTATTTTCAGCAAGGGTATGGAAATAGAGTCATCGTCGACTTTTTAAGCGAGCAGCACAGTATTGTCTTGAGTTTGGCAACTTTAAAGCGACGGCTAAGGGAATACGGCCTACGAAGGAGAGGAACATCTGTTGGCGATCAACAACTAAGAAATTTAATTCAAGAAATAGCTTCAGGTCCTTGGGCGCTTCAAGGTTATAGATGTGTATATATACTACGACTGGAACATCATATACATGTCTCAAGACAACATGCTGCAGAAATTTTGCGAGCGGTAAATCCTCAAGGAACCCAGTAAAGAAGAAGATGGCTAACAAGGCGAAGATATTCAAGTTCTGGACCCAATTTTTGCTGGCATATCGACGGTATGCTCACTATTCGTCTATAATGCATGATTTTGTTTTAAATGTATATTGATTTGGTATTGTATTTTGAAGGGTATGACAAGCTTAAGCCATTTGGATTCCCAATACACGGAGCAATAGATGGCTACAGCAGAAAAGTGCTTTGGCTTAAAGTGGCTAGGTCTAATAATAAACCAGAAGTCCTTGGTAGTTTTTTCCTTGGTTGTGTCAGAGAATCCTCTGGATATCCTATTCTGGTACGGACTGACTGCGGCACAGAGAATGGAGTCGTGGCTGTGATGCAATCAATTTCAGAAAGGAAAGCACTGATGAATTTGTTGGTGAAAAATCACATAGATATGGGACATCACCAGCAAATCAAAGAATTGAATGTTGGTGGTCATCTCTGAGAAGAGGAAGGACATCTTGGTGGATAGATCATTTCAATAGCATGGTAAATAGTGGATTACTGGATACTGTCGATAAAGTACACAAGGAATGCCTGAGGTTTTGCTATCAACAGATACTTCAAGAAGAATTGGACAGGGTGAAAAATCGCAGGAACACTCACCGAATACGCCCATCAAGGTTTGGCACGGTACCTGGGATTCCAAATGTACTTTACCACTTACCTTATCGTTCTGATAATAATAATAAATATGATATAAAGGCTTGTAAAGCGCCTATACAAGCCGGTTCTAGGCGCTGTAAAAAATAATAAATAAATACAATACAAACATAGATTACAAATCATAAGCAAGTCTAAATAAATAAGTCTTAAGTTGCAAAGTAAACATCACAGATGAGAAGATAAATGCTATGCAGATATATGCACAAAATGATGATGATGATGATGATTCACCTTTGTACCAAGAGTATTTTGATTATGTTATGCATAATGAGATGCTTCAGTATCCAAACACTCCTGATGAAGCATTTAATCTCTTTAAAACATTAATAGTTATTGCAAACAGGTAAAGAAAGAGAAATATTTACTGTAACATTCGAGTCAGTCTTGTAATCATAAACCTCACTGTTAACAAGACCTTGTTCTACATCCTCCAAGAATTGGTTCCAATAAAAAAGAATGGTCTTCTCTTTTGCATTTTTGTTACTTCAGGGGATAAAGGTGAATTAAAGAGGCCATCTAATATTACAGCTGTTAAAGTACAAGTAGAATGTTGAAATACCTCCCTGGCCTCAAAGGGATGATTTCTTAGGACATGTAAGACTCCAGTCACATTTAACCCATCAATAAATTGATTCATTTCACAAAGAGAGTGGGATAGAGTATAATGGATTGTTGCAGCTCTTAAGAACTCAGTCTTATCAGAAAATACTACTGCTTTTGTATAGCTCATTTCCTGAAGTGATTCACCAAAATAAGATATTACTTTCTCTTCAAACAACTTTTGTTCTTCTATACTTTCTAGTTCTTTTAGTTTTTCCTTAATAGGCTTATTGGGATACTGTCAACAGCACACTTGACATACTTAACATCACCATGTAATAGGTAGTCAACAACTGGACAACAGAAAAACTGAGGGCCCACACTACCATTAAGGACTGCTAAACCGGAACACAAACCATACTTAAAGTATTCATTTTGCTGAAGTGCAACTAAATTATGGGCAAAGGTTTTACCATTCCCTTCTTCTCCAACAAATAATGATAAAGAACTTACTTCCTTATGAATAAGAGAAAAAAAATCTCTTTTCGGACCACCATGATCCACCCCTGCCTCACCTACAAACTGTACTTTTACATAACTGTTTTCTTCAATATCTTCTTTCTTTATTCTGTCGCACTTGAACTTTACATCTTGCCACAGAGAGTTTCTCCTCACTTTAAACCTTATGAAGGATCTTTCTTCCAATTCTTTTGCTTTGCTTTCACAAAATGCTTCAAGATCCTCTGAAAATGTGGTACTGGTTGTTGCTGTTGTTTCAGTCTCTGCATGAATAAAACCCTGAGTTTCTTCTTGGTCTGATTCATCTGAATCATAAAGTATATCTCCATACTGTCTTTGAAGATGTATATAGTCATGGTTGCTTGATGGCTGGGCTTGATTGATCTTTAAAAACAAAGAATCATTAATTTAATTATATAATATCATTATTACGATTGTTTTATTTATTCATTAACCACTATAGGTCACCTGATTTTGGAAGGTCCACCCCCCCCCCCCCCCCAACACAGACACAGACAGCACTATCATAATAATGCTTGTTTGATTTACTGTGCTATCAACATTCTGTTAAAAATGACTGAGAAAAACAAGAGTAAGCTTATATTCTTTATGTTGAACCCTTCTAGGCTGGTCACGAAGTCCTGGTCTTTTCTTATACCTGACTTTCTGATAGTAACCCATTGGTAATTAGCTTCAGCTAAGCTGTTGAATCGATCAATGCCTCAATACAGTCATGGATTTACAATCTGCCCAAGTCAAATTACATCATCATAAAATATATTCTAACCTCACATGCGTTGCTTTGTGTTGAACTGCTCCCATTTGAGGTACTTGCAAGGGAGACACTCACAGTTGAAGTAAAAACTTTCTGGCAGGTAGGACATTTTGCCTCTGAGTTACAAGTAACTAGCCATTCCTTGAGGGACATATCATGAAAAATGTCCTCACACTTGTTCGGTTTAGAAGCAATCTCATCCACTGCAACTTTCTCCAAACAGATTGCACATGACTTAGTGGACCCACTCTTACTGGACTTACAACCCTGTTAAAGAATGATACATTTTAAACTTAATATGAATTATTCCATTTTAATGCACCTAACAATGTCTTGCCCCAACAGGGCTATTGACATTTTTCATAAATCTTTGTATAGTCCCTATTCTGGGGGAGTATTTTCATGACTATGTTTCCATTGTTTGTTAGGCATATGCTTTTGATTAGAACAGTAGTATGCTTAAATTATTAACTTGACATTTGTGTTAGCCTAAATACTTATTACTCACTTGATTTGAACTGTCATAAATGCTCTTCATTAGCTCCTCATCATCACTGTCAGAGATTATTTCCAATGATTCGCCTTCAGTGTCTAACACGGTCTTGCTGGGCATCTCAGAAAATAACATATCGGTTTTGGTGCAAATAAACAATGTTATTCTGTTGTAGGGTCTTCCGACTTCTTCTCTATATTTTTCCAATACAAATACTAGTAGCAGGACTTTTGGCTTTCTTGCCTTTAGGTTCAAATTTTGATCGTCTTTGTTCTTCCTTACGTCGCTTAAACTCTATAAATCCACACGTTGAATTGGTATTCGTATTGGAAAATTGAAGGCCACAATTAAAGCAAAATTGTGCTGTTTTTTTGCGTAGTTTCTACGCCGCACTGGCTACAAAACATGGCAATGTTTCTTTTAAGATGGAAGTGTGGCATAAATTAGGCATGAATAAATTAAGGTTTTGGCGGGAAACTAAGAACTAGATCCCAGTCTTCTTTGTCGTTGCGTTTTCTTTTTTTTTTTTTTGTTTGCGTTTTCTTTTTTTGTTTGCGTTTTCTTTTTTTCTTTGTTGTAAATTGTTTTTCTTTGTGTTGAATTTTTTTATTTGTAGTATTTATTTTTTTCTTTGTGTTGAGCCTTCTGGGCCACCGTACTTTTCTTCCTTCCTGACATTACCACGAAGACGAGTGGCGCTTGTTTTATGCAGTCTCCCTTGCCGACAAAGATGTAGATGGTCTTCAGCTGAGTACGAAAGTACCACCAATGTACCATATCTTAGCTGCTTTGGTAAGGTAGTGCAGATGCTTATTAGTGGCAAAGATGAAATGTTGCCTTCCACAGACCTTGATATCGGCTTGAAGGAAGTCGTCAGGGAGATGATTTTCCTCCTCACACCCATATGGATGCCATCTGTACAGAGTTTTGGACTTGGTTTTCATTATCTTCTGTTGCTCTTGCCAAGAGATGTCCATGTCTTCTGTGATGTCTTCTTTTGATACTTCGTTCATCATTGTTAGCATGTCCGTGCCATCGTTCTTTTCCAATTCAATCATGTCCTTTTGAATTTTTACCTTTTTCTTATCTCTCTTAGCCTCCTTTTCTTTTAGTTTTCATTTTTATAAGCTCTTCTCTTGACATATAACGGTGATTGAATTTTGGTTTTAAATCAATGCCATTATGTCGATCACTTCTACACTTTAGATTTCTCCCCCCCCCCCCCTCATTACACCTTTTTCATAGAGTTCCTGTTGAATTAGTGAGCACTTCACAGTCAAGTGGAAATAACCTTTCTTTTAGCCTTGGTTTCATTAACTGTCACATTATGTGTCTTTGAACCGGGGATTCATTACTTGATATGATGAGTATTCCTCATGCACAAGAATGGTATCATGATAACAGAATGTATCTGGCCTTCAGAGCTGACGGTTGTCGTGTGGGGCTGAAAGAGAATGTGGTCGTCAGGATTTTGATGACGTCAGAGTTCGATTTGAGTAGCGAGGTTCTCCTGTTCAACAGGTCATGTAGTTGGTAATATCTTTATAAGTTAGATAGAAGCGCCTTTTTTGTCAGTTGCATGTTTATCTTTACCATGATGACAGGCATATTTCTTCTCATCGACAAAAATGAATCAAATCAATCAATGCAATACTGGCGCTCTTGCTGTCTCTCTTCGCATTTTCAAAGTATATTCGACCAACATTCAAGTTCCTTATATTTACAATTAAGTATAATAAATTGTTCCATCCTTTTTCCAAACCCAAGGGTTTGTAGTACCTCCCTACGTTGATCAAGGAACATCTTTGGCTTCGCAATCGCATCATGGACTACCAGGTTTTGCACCACCTTCATATTGTTGTTATTTTAGAAATGAATTTATTAAATATTTGAGACAATATTTGAGAGCACATAACACATCCAGCAAATTTCAATTTTTTTTGAAATTAGCAAAATAGAAATAGAAATTATCTGCTATGCGATGTTCATTTTTACAGAGCACTTGAGGGCTGATCAGAACACAATAAGCTATAGAAATGTATGGAGCCGTTTCCTCCAAGTTCTGGTAGTACTGCATGGGTGTCAACAACAAACAGTCTACCCGATCGGCAGCAAATCACAAATATAAACAGCCCACAAATATATACGGCAACGGTTGTTTCATTCTTATTAGTTAGTTTTCTTACAGCTTCTAAAAGTACAGTGTAGTGTAACTTTCTTACATTCCTTGTGAAGACTTTTGAAGATCCTAGGATTTCCTAAAAAAGCTCGTAAGTTGATGATTTAAACATTTTTCAAAGATCTGGTTCACAGCAGTGCAGTTTAAATGAAACACCAGTGCAAATATCGGTTATACAAGTGCTAAACCTCTGTAATACCAGTGCAGATTACAGATTTTCAGGATTCTGATTGGCTAAAAAACAATAGAAATTTACTTAGCCAATCAGATTATAACAGTCGCCCTAGCAACAGAATAGCCTTCCTTCTCTGACAGCCTTCCGTCTTTGACAGAGTACAGGATTTGTTGCTGAGTCAGGGTCCAATATCGGTCTAATGGTCTTTCAAAACGAGCTCTTAGGAACTGTTGGATGTTAGCACTTTTACGCCTTAATACTCGCCACTCACATTCCCACATTTCTACCAAAGTAAATCCCTCGTTTCATATATACTGTGAATTTAGCTGGGTCTCTTCTAGCAGCTCCATCATGGGCTTCTTCCTTCTCTCATTGTACTCGTTCCCCTCAGTCAGATAACAATTATGACCACGCCACCAATAACCTATGCGACGGAACATAATGGTAAAAATTAGAATAAATAATAATGCAATAAAAAATAATTAGATGATATAAAGCCAAACATCGTGTGGAAATATCTTACCTTGAAATTGGAATACTTTCGGGACCATGGAACCCGTCTACTGGCAATCGTCTGTGCCCAATTCTTTTTTCGGTGTTGTTTATATTGTGTCTAATGACAATATTTTTTTGTTGAGCTTCCCATTCTAGCCAATGTGTTGCCATCTTGATGGAACTTTCTTTCGAAGTGATTTTCTTCACGTCGACAAGTGTAGGCTCCAGTTGGCATATCCTGCATAATGGCCCATAGGTAAAGTGCGTTCGCATAGTCCAGCAACCTTTTGACACATCTTTGGCTCCCTTCCTATATCCAACATTTCTGCTGTTTGTTTTCTGTTTCTCGTGGTATTTGTAGAAGATTATGCTTGGTCCCCCAACCATTTGTTGTTCTCGTCAAACAATGAAAAGTAAATACAAGGTTCCAGAGTCACGAATACATAAGTCAGAGTCACGCCAGGTATGGAGATCCCTTGTTTTAGCATATCAGTGTTCTTATCTTTCCAGAATTGGCACATTTTCTCCAAGGCTACGCAAAACGGCTGAACATCTATTGTACCATGCAAGAAAGTCCCTGAACGTCTGCATGTTATTGTCAACCAACATTTGCTGGCAGTAGAGGCATTTTTCTTCTGAGATGTATTTGTTTGTCAGCGACGAGCAGAAGGTTTGATGAATCCATCCATTTTTACGGGAAGAATCCTTTGGTCTGGGGGCAGTTGTAGGCTTTCAGGAATTTTTCATAGCTGAATCCAGGGGCAAGGAAGTTGGATACATCCAATAAATTTCAAGTGTTCGATATTCTTCGTGGGCGCTCACGTGATCGCAAACATAGCAACAGTTGCTAAGCCACCATACTGGCGTACAGTGAATAGTAAACAGACAAGCGTGAAGCTATAATTACTGTATTTTGACTGTTCTTTCCTATGGTTTTATTATTATTTTCGGCTGCTCAGCCAGGAGCAGTCGGGACAAAGGCATTTCTTTCTTTATAGTGCCTGCTGTTTCTAAAAATCGAGGTGAACAGGAGGAAGAACTCAGCGAAGAGTGAAGAACACGATGGATTTCTGCCATCAGCCGAGATACACTCACCAGTAAGATTCTAGAAAATGATCGTGTGTGTAGCAGGCACTTGGTTTCTAGACGTCCAGCTAACTTGTGGGATAAATACAATGTGGATTGGGTTCCGAGCCTAAATATGGGTCATTCGAAGGCAAAGCAAGTGGATCTAGAAGCTGCTAGTGCTAAGGCTGAACGTGTAAAGGAAAGAAGAAAGCGAAGCTTGGCGACACAGGAGAAAGAAATTGCTGAAAAAGTTAAAAGACTCGAAGAACCCGGTACGACTATAGCTAATCTTGAGTTTCAGGTGGAAGTTGAAGAAACACTCGAAAGCAATGCTGATGAATCCGCCAGTACGCCAGTATGGTGGCTTAGTAACTGTTGCTCTGTCAGCGATGATCTTCCCGAAGCAGTAGAAGCTCTCAAGTTGGTTGACAGTCAATGCCAAACTGATGAGTTCCAATACCTTTTTGAGCAGAGTTTACCTGAGCCACAGTTTAGCGAAGATTATTTAAAAGACGACGATGAAAAAGTGCGTTTGTACACTGGTCTACCTTCTTTTTCTGTTCTAAAATCAACATTTAATCACGTAGCACCACATGTGTTGTGCAGAAGTAAGATCCTCAACCAATTCCAGGAATTAATTTTGGTCTTGATAAGACTAAGGCTTGATATATTCCTGCAACATCTGGCCTACAGATTTGAGATTTCTAAAAGGACCGTACAGTGCATTATGAATTCTTGGATGGAAGCTATGTACGATTGTCGCCACTGATTCATTTGCCTGAAAGAGAGACTTTAAAGGGTACTATGCCACAATGCTTCCAGTACTCTTTTGGAAAAACTACTACTGTCATAAAAGATTGTTTTGAAATCTTCATTGATAAACCAAGTAACCTTCTAGCTAGAGCACAAACTTTCTCCAATTATAAACATCACAATACTGTGAAAGTTCTTATTGGCATTACTCCTCAAGGAACAATATCTTTTGTATCAGAGGCCTGGGGTGGACGCACATCAGATAAGTTTCTAACAGAAAATTGTGGGATGCTAAATAAACTTTTGCCAGGCGATATGGTAATGGCTGACAGGGGTTTTACCATCCATGACAGTGTGATGTTAAAACATGGGAAAATTAGTCTTACCTGCTTTTACGAAAGGCAAGAACCAACTGGATCCAGTAGATGTAGAAAAAAAACTAGGGGCATAGCCTCTGTAAGAATTCATGTTGAAAGGGTAATTGGGCTGTTACGAAGAAAATATTGCGTCCTACAATCGACATCGACTTGCTTCAAACAGTGGAACAGCAGACAAGATTCCAATGATAGACCGTGTTCTAAAGGTTTGCTCGTCACTGGTGAACTTTTGTCCACCAATTGTTCCTTTTGAGTGATCATTCACTGTATTGTTCTTAGACTTACATGACATCAACCATCATTAGGGACATATGGCATCATAAAAAATATCACTCAACAAATTGGAAATGTGGAGTAAAGCAAAATAAGTAAAAACAATTCAATTAAATTTAAAATATGCTCTTATTAAATTAATATGTGAATTATTATGAACATAATATTTGTGTATGTTAATGTAAATATTTCATCCAAACTTTTCAATACTGGTTATAGTTCTGGTAATTAACCCATAGCCAAACCCTCAACCTGGAGTACCAGGGATCACGTTGGAATTATTTTTTGATCACTCTGGCAGGTTTTGTTGATATATACACCAATTTCAAAAAAGCTGGTCACTCAAAAACCAGAAGGAATTGAATAGGCCTATAAACAGGAATAATCACTGTGTTTTTGTAGTTAAGATGATTCAGCTATCATAAGCAAAACAAAAACTGGAAAATATTCAAAAAATAACTTCAATAACCTTCATGAGAAGAATAATGATGTAAAATATTACAATAGGCCCTTTGCAGGATTAGGTCACGTGCTTGGTTACCGCGTAGCAACGCCATGTTGGGACGCAAGCGTCCCAAGCGCCATATTGAAATTATAGCGTGACGAAGCCATACTTGAAGTTTTATATTCAATTTATTTGCGATCTGTTCGAATCTGTTTTAGTATTAGTCAATTTTCTTAAAGTTATTAGTCTCTTGGATTGTTTTCTTCGAGTTTTTTGTTTATATTTCAAACATCAAGACGATTTTTTGACGTTTAAACCCGAAGTGAGCAGTGGACCGCATGGCGAACAATGGTCAAGGTAAGCAACCTTATTATTCATTCTTTATTTAGCGCTTTCTGTGTTCTTACTCAAGCATTGCTAGTAAGCTAATTCAGCTCAACACATTTCACAATGAGCTGGAGTACATGCCTGTTCTTCTTGTAAGGTTGTTGTTGTTGTTTTGACATTTTTTCTTGCGGTTGCTGTTGTCATTTAATCAGTATTATTTGTCTTATACGTGTATTTTTTTAACCCTGTTTAGCAGATGATTCTGGTCCAAGTTCCCCAGTACCTAAAAAGAAGTCCAGAGGTGGAAATTATCACTGTTGTGTCCCGATGTGTACAGGTGATAGTCGCTACGAAAGTTCGTTGTCATTTCACCGAATACCTAAAAACAAGGAAATGCAAAAGCAATGGATTATCAAAATAAGAAGGTACGTTGGCCCATATTTCAAGGTAAGTTAAGGCCTATCTTTACTGAAATGGAAATGCTCTTTATTAACTAACATTTTCTTTACTATGTTTTCAATGTAACTTAACTTACGCTTATGGTTTGTATGTAGATAACATCTAAGACCAGAGTTTGTGGCAAACATTTTAAAGAAGAAGACTTCCTCCCTATTGATAATTCAGGAAGACGGCGTCTTAAAGAAGGAATAGTCCCTACTGTATTTAACTGGGCAGTAACAATAAGCAGACGAAAGATTATAAGACAAGTTGAAAGGTATGTTATCATGCAAGTTGTTTATTTAAATGTAAATCTAAATATTTAATCTGCATTGGCCCATCCAGCAGATCAGTGGTATTCTGACATAGTTGATATTGTTTGCTGAAAAAACCGAAAACCTTCTTTGGTTTACAGTGGCACACAAACAGATGAGAGTGATGTGGAAGCTTTAGAAGATGATGATTCAAACCAACCTTATGAAGAAAACACAACCCAAGCCCCAAATATTTTTGATGAGCTCAGAGAGACAAAAGCACAGCTACTAGCCTTACAAGCTGAACTAGCAGCAGCAAGAAGAGATGCCAATGCTGCCCAAGAAGAAGTAAAGCAACAAAAAGAACAAGTTGCAGCAGAACTTGCCATCTACAAGTTCGGGTTAGAAAGATTCTCCACAGACAACGATGCTATTAAGTTCTACACTGGGTTTTGCACATACAAGCATTTGATATTTTTTTATAATTTTGCTAGGCCTTCTGCAGAAACAATGACATACTGTTATGCTACAGGTATATTACAAAATCGTCCGCATATGAGGGCGATGCAACTCATAGATGAGTTATTCATGTTTCTAGTTAGAATTAAATTAGGGCTATTTCAACAAGATCTTGCACATCGTTTTAATCTACATATGTCAACTGTGAGTAGGAAATTAACAACCTGGGCTAACTATTTGTATTTTCTGCTTGGTAATCAAATGATTTGGCCATCAAGAGCTGATGTGAATCTCAAGATGCCAGAGGAGTTTAAAAGGCTTTATCCTACAACACGTGTAATCCTTGATTGCACAAAAATATTTGTTGAGACACCATCATCTCTCCTTTTGCAGTCCCAGCTTTATTCTACGTATAAGAGTAACACAACACTTAAGGGTCTAATAGGTATTGCACCACATGGTGCAGTTACATTCGTTTCTTCTCTTTATACAGGGGCAATTTCTGATAAAGAGATCACAAGGTGTTCAGGTGTATTAGATTTGCTTGAGGATGGTGATTCTGTAATGGCAGATAAAGGATTTGATATCAAAGATTTGCTGAGGGACAGGGGTGCTCATCTGAACCTCCCTCCCTTTTTACAAGATAGAAGGCAATTTTCTGAAGCAGAAGTGCTAAATACAAAAACAATTGCTAAATTGCGAATACATGTTGAAAGGGCAATCAGAAGGATCAAAGAATACCATATCTTTGACTCGGATGTCCCATTGTCTATGATGGGCTCAGTTAATCAAATATATACAATTACCTGCTTATTAACAAATTTTCAGGGGCCCTTGATATTAAATGGAGACAAATAAAAACAACCTTCAACATGTACTTCTAATATTTGTTAATTACGCACGAGGAAAAATGGAAACTACAATGTATTTATACCACGTGCAGTACTTTGAAACTAGCTCACTGCACCAACCATGCATGAAATAGTTAATGAACATTTGAAGCCAGTTCTAATCTAACTGTATTCCATGGGGGTTTCAAAATCCTCATAGAGTTTCAAATGCAAAGGTGACATAATTTGAAAATATAGCTTAGTAACTTTACATTACGATTCTATGCATAGATGACTAAAAGCTAGTTCTGATATTCAGATTTTCAACTCTTTACAAATCCAAAAATTGAATAAAAATGGTCTAAAATGGAATAACATTGGTGTGATTAATTCTTGGTTATTGCCCTTAGTCATACTATGTTGCCTGTAAAAAATATTGAAAAAAAAACTTATCAACTTTATTTTTGCTTTCCCGGAAAAAGTCCTTGTCAAACAGGATTCTCTGACAAAAAAAAGTATTGTCATTCATGTAACTAAAGAAATCGCACCATTCAATGCCAGTAATTGCTAACTGACATTGCACTTGAAAATAATAGTCATGGTTCTTCTTCAGTGTTTTCTCACTTGTAAGTGGGTCAATGTCAACGTATCTAACATTTTTGAAATCTGTTTCTCCCTCTTTGACTACTTTTATTTCCAAGAGCCCAAATGGTTGTGATCCTTCAGCTGCAGCAGTGATATCGTAGACCTTGCGATCAGGACTACACCCAAGCCATGGGCTCTTTGGACAGATGACCAATCCACTGGGGTAGAGGTTGACCATCCCTGATTTGGCCTGATTTGCATAAATCATAGCTGCATGCGGTTCCAATTCAATACCCCTTCGCATAGGTGCAGTGACTACATGTCTTGATGGATTCATTTGCTTCACCAAATTCTCAAAGTTTGAGATACGCTTTGCGCAAAGACCAAATTTACTTGCAGTAATTCGCTTGGAGCGCAACTGCCATAGATTACAAGCACTCTGTGTCACAGTTTTTTGCTCAATGTCAATGGCAACTGATTGAGTGACTGATAATGCCTCTAGTGCTGCCTGTTTGTCTTGAGTTAAGCAAAACTGGACATTATTATCGAAGTTTTCTCCTGCATTCTCCATTGGTAACCTGGGAAAGTCACTGGCAAGAAAGTCATTTATCACATACTCTTGAGAAAGCTTCTGCTGGTAAGACAGCACACTACCTTTGAAGACATTTCCATACCTTGTTGGAACTTGAGGTAAATTTGGTCTTAGCTCTTCTGTGGGAGCAATATCAACTGCCAGGGGTTGCGGTTCCAGACCAACAAAGTCACTCTTACAAAGAATACCATAGAATGTTGAAGGTGAATACAAATTGCTTTTGATGAACTTTTTGTAATTGGCTCCCATTTTTGGCTTTTTAACCAGTAAGGACTGTACTTCTTTAGACTGGATCTGCCTTTCTCTTGGGATACTCCAACGCTGAGTCATACTTGTGCATGTCAGATCATCTGGCAGGGAGACCATTCCAAGGGTTTTACAATGAGCAATATAGAACAGTAGGCCTATTAGGTGGTGGCAGAAGCCACTAGCACCTGCAACACAGGAACATTTTCCATGAATGGCGTTGTTTTCCAGTCTCATGAAACACTCCAGAATGTGTGGTGGCTCGCTTTTTCTCATCGAGCGAAAGCACTTTGCTGTCACCTTGACTCTATTCACTGAATAGGTGACTGAAATAGAAGAAAAAAAGTTTTAGATTTAATAATCATATATCCCAGGTTAGTGCCAATAATAACTATATTAAAAAATTAGTATTATATCATGGTATCTTTTAAGATCACTTCTTTGATGGTACATATAACTAGATCAAACTTTGATTTTACATACCTTGGATGTTGTGTAGATATCCGGGCTCAGCAAAAAATTTGTAAGCTCTTGTGGTGCTTGTGCACCCAGACATGGTTTTCGCATATCTCTCAACCTCAGCAAAGGAAAAATCAGGAAAATTTCTCAGATCTTGAGTTGGAGTGTCCGTGGAAGCTGATAATAACACAAATAACCAAAGTTAATTCCAGCATACGTGTATATAAAAGACATGAAAGTAGAGTACATTAGACATCTGAAAAAAATTAATATGGAACATCGAACTTTATCGTTATTCATAGACAAACAGCATACTTGTTTCTCACCGAACGCTCAAATGATATAAGTCAAGATAAACAAAGGTTTCAGAACACAGAAAGCGCTAAATAAAGAATGAATAATAAGGTTGCTTACCTTGACCATTGTTCGCCATGCGGTCCACTGCTCACTTCGGGTTTAAACGTCAAAAAATCGTCTTGATGTTTGAAATATAAACAAAAAACTCGAAGAAAACAATCCAAGAGACTAATAACTTTAAGAAAATTGACTAATACTAAAACAGATTCGAACAGATCGCAAATAAATTGAATATAAAACTTCAAGTATGGCTTCGTCACGCTATAATTTCAATATGGCGCTTGGGACGCTTGCGTCCCAACATGGCGTTGCTACGCGGTAACCAAGCACGTGACCTAATCCTGCAAAGGGCCTATTATTCATGTTTAGAAGTATTACCCATAATTCCTTCCCATTTTTGAATGACCAATGGCCTATTTTCTAGATAGATATGTGCACACAAATAATGATTCAAAAGCTATAGAAATGCTATCCAAATAGATTCAATAGTTTAGAGATTTAGGATGGTTACCATGGTTTCTATTTTTTCAGGATAAGCACAAATTCCTTTGGACATAATTTCTAAATTACTAAAACTCTGAAATCTTTGTATCACTTGAGAGTATGTAATGCTATATTTTCTATGATGGCCATCACATGATAAATATATAATTATCAAATTCATAAAGTTGAAAAAGCAACCATTTCTTGGTTTTGAAAGCAGCTATAAAGATGAGGACGCATCTGAGGTATATCAAAATCTACATCCTCAGGCATTAAAACATGTACCAAGCAGGTAGCAAAAGCTATTGCAAATACTCCACGGTCACTGCCATTGTTTTGCTGTTGAACTGGAACAAGAGATAAACCTTTTTATTATATACCAAGTGTGAAAGTTCCATTTTCCTCAATTTCTATTGGTCGAGAGTGTGTCACGTGAACGTGAAGAAATTCGACTGTTTCCTGGAGACCATTCTGGGAGGGGAATAGCAAATCGGGAAGTCACGTGATTGAAAAAAAATTGAATTGACAAGGTCATTTGACCTTTTCCAACAGAGTGCCTGTTTCATTTAAGCATTTTAATTCCTAAAGATGTCTTTACCTTCACTCTTTTTTCACAAAATGCAATTTATTCATAATGCGCACAGATGCGCTCTGATGAATAGAATAGAATAGAACTTTTTGTGCCCTCTGATTTGCAAATAAATTTTAAATATTTTGAAGATTACAATAAAAATTTGAGGAACCACTTGCTACCTAAAAATGGCAATGCTAATCAAGTTAGGTAGCAAGTTGGTCATTTGGTACTGTTTGATAATTGTTACTGTTATGTTTAAGGGTTCAACGGTAATCGTGGTATTATCCAACTTATTTTATTATAACTAAAACGTTTTACATACGTTGCTCCCCGCCATGTGGTAACACCCCAATCACGTGACCACCACAGGTAGCCCAAACTACAGAACACTCCTTCCTTCCTTATGAAAGTCAATGTTCTAAACAATCAACAACTGTTCCAATAATATAAACAAATTAAATCATAATGTCAAATGTTCCTATGACTCTGTGATCAAACGCTGAGGTGGTTTCCTCGCTCGTAGTGGGTAACGTCGACCTGATGAAGGTGGTTTAGGACTTGGTTTCCCTGCTGCATCTCTTGTTGATATCACCTCTGAGGGGGTTTCTTGGAGGGTCTGCCCTTTCGCTTCAGGTTGGACTGGTATAGGTGGGATTGGCAGAGCTCTATCTCTTTGGGGTACTGGCAGCTGTTGTGTTGGTGAGTTTACATCCCCCTGTGGTACAGATGGGTTGACATCCCTTTGAGGTACAGGTGACAAAGAGTTTCCCAACGTCTCCGGGAACTCTTCTCTCCTGGGTGGCCTCACATTTTCTGTAAATTCTTTAAGTTGGTCAATGTGGCGTTTCCAAATGAACTCTCCCACTTGGACTTGATAGGTTACTGGGCCTAGCTTGGTCAAGACAACGCCTTGACTCCAGGATTCATTAGTATTAGATCGGTAATCTTGAAGTAAAACTGGATCTCCAACACTAAAATGTCTTTTTGGTGTTGTACTGCAAAGCCCTTTTTGTGGCCTTGCAACCTTCTTTGCCATGTCAGGGTGTAGCACATCTAGTCTAGTGCGTATACGCCTACCCATTAGCAGTTCAGCTGGGGTATATCCAGTAGCCGTGTGGGGTGTAGTTCGGTAACTCAAAAGAAAAAAGGCTATCTTCTGATTTAGTGTTCCTGGCTCCTTTCTAACAGTTTTCATTGCTTGTTTAAAGGTTCGAACCGCTCTTTCCGCTTCCCCATTACAGGCGGGATGGTATGGGGTACTTAAGATGTGTTTGATCTTGTTACATTTCAGAAACTCCTTGAATTCTTGAGCAATAAACTGTGGACCGTTGTCTGAAACTAGTTCTTCAGGTAAACCATGTGTTGCAAACACCATACGCATTGCAGCAATGGTTGCTTCAGCAGTAGTGCTAGACATACGTAGGACCTCTAACCATTTACTTTTAGCATCAATCACAATCAGGAAGGACTCGCCAAGAAATGGACCACAATAATCAATGTGAAGTCGCTGCCAGGGTTTATGGGGCCATATCCAGGGATTATCTGCGGTAGTTGGTGCCCTACTATTTGAGCTTTGACACTGCACACAACTTCGAACTAGCTGTTCAATGTCTGTTTCTAGGCCTGGCCACCAAACATGTATCCGGGCCAAAGCTTTCATGCGTACAATTCCTGGGTGGTTCAAGGGTAATTCAGCTAACACCCGATCTCTGCATTTTGCTGGTATCACCACCCGTGTCCCACGCAACAGGCATCCATCTTCTACACTGAGCTCCTCTATCTTGGTAAAATAACTTTTCAGATTGTCTGGCACTTCATGTTTCTCTGGCCATCCATGCAATGTCCAATACAGAACTCGGGATAGTAGAGGGTCCCTAGCTGTTTCTGTGCGTAGGAGGTTGACATCAATTGGTACTCTTTCAATCTGTACTTTGTTGACTGCTCCAGCTTCATCGAATTCGAAATCCAGTTCGGTTGACTCTGTTTCTGGCAGCCTTGACAATGCATCGGCGTTTGCATTCTTCTTGGAGGACCTATACTTGATATCATATTGATAGGCTGACAGTTGTATCGCCCATCGCTGTAATCTTGATGCTGCAATAGTTGGGATTCCCTTTTTTGGACCAAACAATAATGTGAGGGGTTGGTGGTCGGTCACAAGTGTGAACCTACGCCCATACAAGAACTGTTGGAACTTCCTTATGCCAAAGATTATGGCTAAGGCTTCCTTCTCTATCACTGAATAGTTCCTTTCTGCTGATGTTAATGCTCTAGAGGCGTAAGCAATTGGACGTTCCACACCTTCTTGACTGACATGAGAAATCACCGCCCCTAGGCCAAGAGGAGAGGCATCTGCTGCTAATTGTACTTCCAGTGCTGGGTTGTAATGGACTAACACTTTGGATGACGTTAACGTGTCCTTTAAGGCTTGAAAAGCTTGCAGGCATTCCTCACTCCAAACCCAGGGAACATCCTTAGCCAACAGCTGCTTGAGTGGGGCTGACAGCGAGGACATGTTAGGAATAAACTTTCTGTAATAAACTAATCCTAAAAAAGATTGCAGTTCAGTTTTGTTCTTAGGTTCTGGCACCCTCTGCACCGCTCGTATCTTTTCTGGCGAGGGGTGGATTCCCTCTCTGTCAACTACGAAAGCAAAATACTCGATCTTGGGCTGCATGATACTACACTTGGATGTCTTTAGTTTCACTCCACGTGATTCCATTCTTTTCAGAGCTGCATGCAAATTTTTTGTATGCTGGGGAGTGTTCTCTCCTGTGTCTATCAAGTCATCTAGGATCCCTCCATTGTGACTCAAACCATCTAGTAGCTTATCCATGATCTGTTGAAATAATGCCGGTGCCGCTGCTACGCCAAAAGGAAGCCTTGTGTATCGGTACAGTCCTAAGTGAGTAGTGATTGTCACATAGGGCTGTGATTCTTCATGTAAAAGAACCTGCTGATAGGCATTACTGAGGTCTAGCTTTGTGAAAAGCTCACCCCCATTCAACTTAGTAAACAGTTCTTCAGGGGTAGGCATTGGGTATTCAGGTACATCCAGGTATGGGTTTAATGTTACCTTAAAATCTCCACAAATTCTGACTGAACCATCAGGTTTCAATACTGGTACTATTGGTGTAGCCAAGTCAGAACTTTCAACTTTCTTCAGAACTCCCTCTTTTTCTAACCGACTTAGCTCTTCAGCCACCTTATCCTTGAGAGCATAGGGTACAGGGCGTGGTTTGAAATATTGAGGTGTTGCCTTTTCTTTCAAATGGAGTTTGGCAGTAACTCCTTTGATGGTGCCCAGTCTCCCATCAAACAAGGTTGGGTACTGTTTCTTTAAATCAGCTAATGTAGGCTTTGGACAATTGACTCAATAGATATTACTTATCTCTTCCCAGTTTAATCTCACTTTTGCCAGCCAGTCTCTCCCCATTAATGCTGTTCCCTTACCTCTAGTAATGATTACTGGCAAATCAGCTTCTTGACCAGAATACTTGACATGAACTAGGGTCTCCCCTACTACTGGTATGATATGACCTGAGTAGCTTTTTAAAATAACAGCTGATCTCTGTAGTGGTTTTGCTCCGAACTGATCTTTCCACATCTTCTCTGGTATTACAGTGGCTGCAGCTCCCGTGTCTAATTCTAGCTCGCAGGGAGTGTCATTGATAGTAATTGGGACCATAATTGCATCAGGTTTTCTGGTTTTATCTAGACTGAGGTTCCACATGGGCCGTTCATCTGGAGTATATTGGTCGATATCACCACTTTCAGACTCACTAGACTCACTACTTTGTTCTTGGTGGCCAACCAACTTGATCCTAGAATTTTTTTCTTCTTTTTCAACTCCACTGGCTTCCTCAGATCTTTTGTTTTGACTCTTGTTCCCTTCTTGCCTTTTTCAGGGCATTTTGGCTTAATGTGCCCCTTTCTTTTGCAGGCATGACATTCTGCATCTTTGAAAACGCATTTCTCTGGGGAATGGTTACTTCTTCCACATCTAAAACACTCTTCCCTTTGGATATAATTTACTGGGGATGATTCAGTGCGAAATTGATTCATTTCTTTATTTGCCAATTCCATTCCCACAGCAATTTCTATGGCTTTCTTGAGAGGTAAATCTTCTTCGCCCAGCAATTTCCTTTTGATGGACCTGTCTCTCAGACCAAAAACTAACTTGTCTCGCCGGGCTTCGTCACGAAACGCTCCAAAAGCACAAGTTTCTGCTAGTTTCTGAATCTTAGCTAGAAAATCTCTTACAGACTGACCTTCCTCTTGCTCATACTTGTGAAACTTATACCTCTCAGCAGTGACAATGGGTTTGGGCATCAAGTGTCTCGCCATGATTTCCACTATTTCTTTATAGGACTTCTTGGTTGGCTTGGTTGGGGCTGTTAAGTTCTTTAACAACGAATACATCTTACCTCCCATTAAGGTAACTAAACTTGCGACTTTTTTGCCCTCTGGGACATTATTGACTATGAAAAACATTTCCAACCGCTCCACATACGTCAACCAATCTTCGTTGTCGGGATTGAACTCGTTCATTCTTCCAAAACAACTCGCCATTGCTGGGCCAAGACTGCTTATTCCAGGTTGATTTTCAGCACTTGCCGTCGCTTTTTCGTTCATTTCTACCAATCGATTACTCCGCTCCTCGTCGCCAATGTTATGTTTAAGGGTTTAACGGTAATCGTGGTATTATCCAACTTATTTTATTATAACTAAAGCGTTTTACATACGTTGCTCCCCGCCATGTGGTCACACCGCAATCACGTGACCACCACAGGTAGCCCAAACTACATAACAGTTACAATGAGTATAGAAATAGGAAATCAAAAAACAAATGTAATTAGATTGGAGTAAAATAATAATAATAATAAAGAAAGAGAAAACCATAAAGGAAAAGAAGGAAGAAACCATGGGCAAAAAGTAAAGTGCATCAGAGTAGCTAGTAAGTTTTTAAAATTTGATTAGTTCTTTTTAATTCATCTTTGATCTTGTTCCAAGTAATGGCACCGACGTAACGGTTATTAAATTTGCCATAATTAGTTCTTTTTTTGGAAATATATAAAGAGTCTTGAAGCTAATCGTGTTCTGTAGGCATGTATTTTACTTATGGGTATGAAGAAGTCATGAAAAACTGATGGCAGAGTGTTTGAGTGAAAATCAGACATAAATATACAATTATTCAAATAAATTATATCATTGAGTTTTAGTATTTCCAGAGATTGAAAAAGTGGACTTGAAGAAACTCTGAAGTCAGAAAAGGTTATTATTCTTAGGGCTTTCTTTTGAAGTGCAATAAGAGGTGTAAGACTAGATGGATAGGTGTTTCCCCATGTTATGACAGCATAAGTCAAGTGGGGATAAATTAAAGTGTAATATAGTTGTTTGAGTATAGTTATAGGTGTATAATTGCGAATTTTGCATAGTATACCGATACTACGCTTAATTTTCATGACAATATGTTGAATATGATTTTTCCAAGAAAGATGGGAGTCTATAAATACACCTAGATATCTGATGCACTTAACTTGTGTCACCAGTTTTTGATCAATAAACAGCTTGGTAGTGTGCTTAATACTCTTTTGACGAGGATGAAAAATTATGTAATTTGTTTTGTCAATATTAAGTGAGAGTTTGTTTTCCTGCAACCATTTTGAAATATATGGTAAGTTGGAATTTATATCTGTTTCAAGTTGAAGCAGGCTTTTATTGGTACAAAAAAGATGTGTGTCATCTGCAAAAATATGAAAATCAAAGTAAGAGCAGCAGTTCTTGAAATCATTAATATATAAAAGAAACAAAAGAGGACCAAGGACTGACCACTGTGGGACACCGTATTGGACTGTAAGATATCCTGATTTTGGAGTCCCTATCGATACAAACTGTTTTCTATTGCATAAATAAGAGACAAACCATTCCTTAGCTATGCTCTTATTCCATATTGACTCAATTTAGACAGTAATATGCTGTGACACCATCAAAAGCTTTGGAAAAATCTAGGAAGATCCCACAGGAATACTGTTCATCCTCTATTGCCCTTTGAATTCTATCTGTGATTAAAAGAGTTGCATGTGTAATTGAATGATTTGCACAGAAACCAAACTGTTTATCATAAATAGTGTTATGCTTGTCTATAAAATGACTTAATCGTTTGATGATCTGAAAAGTGGACAGACAATTTCTCTTGGGAAAGAGATTCCTTCACAATTTCTTTAAAATCATTTAGAATCTTTCTTTCTGTGCTTTCTAAAAGAGTAAAGATACCATACTTGAAATTAAATTCAAATGATAGATTAATACGTTACACAGTGATTTCACCACATACTTGAGAATTCTTACCAGAAAAAGAGCACAGTGATATATTGTGTCTTTGTATACTTGACTCCTGGCCTTGTCTGAGGTTTACTGCTATTTAGTCAGTCTTGTTATTTTGAGGGCCATACTCAGACAACTTTTTGTTGCATTCATCCAGCGAACCAGTTTCATAAGCCATGAGGCCAACACTTTTTAGCAGCTGCTGTGTATTGCGCAGCTCACAGTGCAAGGAACAAAGACATATAGAGCTGAGATCTTCATCCAGGATGCAAGTCAAGTCATCACACAGTCCACAAAATCTGAAAAATAGAACAACAAGCCACTGACAGATTTATGATTCTTATGTGACATGCATACCCTAAAATGCATTGTACATTAATAACAGGTAGAGAACTGCATTCACTTCGGTCAATACAAAAACAGGAAATACATAAATTGATTTAGGCATCAATCACTTTTTAATAGCAGGATACAATAATTTTATAATATCTTAAGAATCGAAATTCCCTGGGTACCTGAAGACGATGTAAGTTAGCTGAAGTGCAACGGTACTTGGTAAGACCTGGAATATATGAGTTTATTGCACTGAAGCTCGCTAAGCCAGCCATTATTGAAAGGATTTGTGGGCGGGTATCCCAACTAGACGCATTATTGTATGTTTTAATAAAGCAACCGGCCACATGCTTTCTTGGTGACCACATGAAAAAATAGTAATACAACAAATTGAATTTGCTGCAATTTTCATTTGCAATTATTACGATTGCTGCGCTACATTTTTTACTGGCCTTAGGTTGTTTAGTACGCGAATGAACACCCAAAGCGTAACAGAGAACTCTAAACCTGATTATTAATGCTTTGCAAAAAAATGAGGCTAACCTCCTAAAGGACGACCATCTAACTTACTTGATACTGAACTTCAAATCAGATTCGTCAAAAGAATGCCACGCTGTTCCATTCTTGCCCAAACCATGACTGAATGCAAATCAACTGACTATGCATCAAAGTCTGTGTTGAGTCACTGCACTTTGAAGACATCGTTTATAACTTTAAAAACCATTCGCTTAATTGCCTTTTTTTGTCAAAATTAAGCATGAACTGACCTACTTTAAAGCGCCCCATTATGTAAATAATGGAATTTAAGTCAAGAATTGAAATTCAAAAAAGTAAAAGGAACACGATGTCCTTCACATCTTCATAATGTTTGAAAGTGAAATGATGCTTGTTTAAAACCTGAAGTGGCTAATATAAAACAAGATAATCTTGAACAATCCAGGAATCGAAGGGAAGCTTCCAAATCGAAAAAATATAAATTTTGTCAAACTCCCGCCATATTTCATATTATCAAAGTAAACAGCAAATAAAGCACACTATTCTCCCGTGATCCGAACCTAAATCGAAAGGCTACGAAAGATCTACAGAGCTCCGAAAAATCCCCGTTTTGAAATCACGAGATAATCGTTAATTCGTTCCAAGTCTCTCCTTTTAACATACGTCCAACATGGCACTTTGTTACAGTAAATCCCGGCCTTTTTGAGCGCGCGCGTGCCCTACGTGATATTCCTCAATAAGTTTGGCAACAGTTTGCTCAAGGTATCTGGCGCCCCTTTGTCTTCAAAATTGACTTCACATAAATAACCAAGACGATAGTTTCCCGCATGATGTTTATTTAAACAAATCACTATACATCAGATCTTTCAGTCAGGTTTTTGCTCCATCTCTACTTAAAAATTGTTTAAAATAAATGTAACTACACGCATGACTGCGTGAACTCGGGCTTCACCTTGTCATCTTCAAAGGTTTCTTTGTTAACATTGTCCTTTAAGTTATCCTTTGGTGAAGTGCAAAGTCTTTTGCATGAGTGGCCGAAATCTAGGTAGCCATTTGTCAAGGGTGAAGTGGGAGAATAAGTTCCCAATATCGGTCTTCCTTTAGGAAGACTGCATCGAACTCCAAAAAAATCGTAGTGTGGGGAGTTTTTTGCTCTCAGTGACGACACCAGAAACGGCTGCGAAGGAGACTGGATAAAGCCAACATCATTTTATACAAGGCAAAACAAAAAACAAAACAAAAACAAAAAAAAACCAAAAAAACACCAAATAAACAAACAAAACAAAACAAAAAACAGATCTTCTCAATCGAAGTTTCACCCCCCACTTCCCCGTTATAGTTTATGGCCATTTCCTATAGATACTCTCGCCTTCTCATCGCAAAGCATTATCGGGCGTCCAGGGGCCAAACCAAAACAAAAATTTCACCACTTCTCTTTATCAGAACCTGCGTAATTTTCGAGTTTCTCGTTTTTACAAACACGAGATTTTTTTATTACTCTAATTTCGTCACTATTTCATTACTACATCGTATACCACTGTAGTGGGGCGGATATGTGCTAGGATTGTTCACTTTTGGCTTAAAAGCACCAAAATTTCAGGAAATATAGCTTTTAGCATGCTAATCAATATGTGATATAGTGCCAATCTGAAATATGGTGCTGACGTAAAATATTGGGAATGTTGCAAAATGACGCCATCTTGAACTGGAAGTGAAATATTCACACTCGAAATGAAATTATTTCGCTCAATTTGTGATTGTAGCTATTCATCAGTGAAAGTTGAATATGAAATACGAACTTTGAGGGCAAAAAGGGAAAAGTCTGCACATTTTCTTGGCCTCTATTTATTTAACCGGAAGTGGATGCAACATAGACCGGAAGTGACACATTGCGAGGCAGAAACACGAAAGCCACGGTGTTATAAATGCTTTAGAGTGAATTGGTGTGGATACAGTAAATAAATCTTTAGAGAAATACCCAGTTTTGGAACTTCCCAGTCATTTGAATCAAATGTTGCCTAAGCAAATTTTTTTTCGAACCAATTGCTTTTCCCTATTCAGGAAGTTCCAGAAAACAGGATTCTAATGTATACTCTTATCTATTACATTTTGAAATTTACTGCGAAATCTGCTAAGGCTAGGTTTGTTTTACACTATCATAGTTTCTTTAATAAAGCCTTGATGAAACTGTCACTGACAATGTAAATGCTATTTTAACGTTTCATCAAAAACTTTGATGTACTTTTACGAAAACAAGTTTTCTTTATCTTTTGATGTAGCTGTTAAATATCAATGTCAAGTTTCTCCTTCCAAGGGTTTATTCAGTTTTTACACATTCCCCAGTACACGAACAGATCAGCTTTCACGCACGAACATCCTGATTTGCACCCTTTTTACAGCCACAGCGGACTAGCTCACGGCAGGACTTTGTTACATCAGGCAAACTTGTCCAGTATGGCTGTCACCCATCTGTCGTCATAGTCCAGCCCCAGTCTTGTGGACTCGGGAGTTGGGGACTTGCAACGAGTGCATGACTCCAGCAGTGGCCCCCTTGATACGCAGCTCGCTTGGTGTGTTGTATAAGTGCTTCTCTTGTTGGAGGAATGAATTCGAGTGATCTTCCTTTCTGGATGAATAGTTGCATTCTTGCATCGTTTACCTTTGTCTTTTCACTAGTTTTGTCGTACACAAGTACGACAAAACGTTCAAGGTGGCCAATACATTCTTCACTGATATTACTGGGAGAAGATGCCAACTCTAGAAAAGCTTGGCTAACATCTGAGTAGCATTTCCAGACTTCTAGGGCAGTGTTCTTACCCCGTCCAGCAAAGGAAGACACAGTATCACAGCCTGTAAAAGCATGAAATACTTGCAGTGCTTTTGATTGGTGTGGCCCTAAGCTGCTTGAAATTTCGCGTGCTGGAATGTATCTCAGATGCTGCCCAGTGCCAAATGCCACCCACAATTGCTCAAGATGGGGAACTTGATGGACAACAGCAACTGCTAAAACTAGGACATCAATGTCAACGGTTCGTAGAAGGATGTTCTTAAAGTCTTGGTTGACTGAATCTAAGACATGAATAAACATTCTTGTGTCCGCTTCTTCATGCGAACAAGGAGCTAATACTGGTGTGTCACGTGGGATATAGTACTTCTACATAGTACTTCTTTGCCATGTGCAGTGATGACTTGTTTACCGGGTTCCACATCCACAGAACTCACACATTCAGCTAAGAAGTTGAAAAGTTTGCGCTTATTGGCATCAACTAGCAAAAAAAATCTTTCCAGTTACGTGGAAGTTGGTTGTTTCCTGTGACCCGCCGTTGAACACCAGCACCCCGATGACATCTTGTTGTGGCTTTCAAACTGTTATCAATATAATCATCCCACACAATATCCACACGTCTTGCATGACGAAGCTGTGACTTTACATAAGGCAAGAAGGATTGGTTAGTATAGTTGATGAATGTTTTCTCTACAGCTCCAGGCTTTACCATATTGACAACCGCAGCTCCATCAATAACGATGACGTCGATGTTACCGGGCAATTCCTCTTTTGGTGTGGTGTACGTCTTCTAGCATTCAGCAAGCTCTGATTTCTTCTAAGACAGTGAGGGGGGGCACGCTTGATTCTCGTGTTGAAAGAAATCATCGAGGTCACCTTCTCTTGTTTGGCAAGATATAAACAGCCTGGAAAAGAGAGAGCAGTCGCTCTTTTAAGATGAAATTTGCTGTGATGGCTTGGATCTCTTGGGTGTAGGTTCGTTAACAAAAGCATAGCTTGATTCTTTAAATAGGTTCATAAACTGAAGTGGTTCTTTTTTCCAAACGCTCAGATATGAAACTTTTGAACTGCTCTCTTCCAAGTGACTCTATTTGGCGCATTCTTGTAACTGCTGCTGGTCCAGCAATATATCTTTAGTGTTAAGAACAAGCAGATCTTCGCTCTCTTTGAATGGGTTCCTCATTTCTTCTATCGTGGCGACAAGTGCCTTTACATCATGAGTGAATGAAACTTGGAAACTTGCTTCTACTTCATAATGCTTGATAGGTGACTGTTTGTCGGCTTCGTCATTCATATTGGCTTCAAACTCGTTCACTAGCCTTGCTATTTCTGGGCCTGATACCATCCACCGACGAAGAGCACTGGGGTTTTCTGTTAGGCCCACAGCACCACCATCCCCTTTGACCATGACGTTGTTTTGCTCATGGGCTTGGTCAATCGCAATAGCTGAGAAACATCTTGGCGACTTGTGGATGGTGAAGAAACCACTGTTAAACTGAGTGACGACATCTGGAAAGGTTTCCTTGACAGTGCGCATATCTCGGAAATGAACTGAGAGCCAGCGTGCGTAGTTGGTGTGGTTCAGTGCAAAAAAACCAAGGTGGAATCATTGAAAGGGAGTCGATGTAAAGACTGAAGTTGGCTTGGCGGATTGATACAAACACCAACAGTAACAATTCAAGCTGCATAGCTGTGTACCAGAATTGAAAGTGTGGTACTGCTGAAATCTGCCTCTGGCACCAGTCAGCCAACGTGAGGACACTTTCTCCATCATTTTCTTGATACCTGATGTATGCCTTTTGTAGTAAGGCGTAAAGACTACTTGCAGTAACTTGGTGGGCCCTTCTTGTTCTTGTGACGCTACTTGCTTTGGTAAAGGGCTCTCCAGCCAAAAACAAAATGGCGGTCCATGAGATACCCATTGCATTATAGGTATTTTTACCAGTCCTTCCAAGACGAAAACTTTCAAGAACCCTGAACGTTGTTTCATGGATAAAAATTCCTTATAGATCATTATTTGATATTTTTATTAGGTATAACAGGTACAGAATGTACATCGAATGCTTCGATTAAAAGCACCAATGTTACACTTCCGGTCTGTTGCATCCACTTCCGGTGTGCAGAAATGTGCAGATTTTTCCCTTTTTGCCCTCAGAGTTCGTATGTCATATTCAACTTTCACTGATGAATAGCTACGAATACAAATTGAGCGAAAGAATTTCATTTCGAGTGTGAATTTTATAATTTTTGAGTATTCATATTTCACTTCCGGTTCAAGAAGGCGTCATTTTGCAACATTCCCAATATCTTACGTCAGCACCATTTTTCAGCTTGGCACTATATCACATATTGATTAGTATGCTAAAAGCTATATTTCCTAAAAATGTGGTGCTTTTTTTTGCACATATCCGCTCCACTACTGGTAATAATGCAGTCGAAAGATGACGTGAAACATTTTGATTTTCTTTCATAAGTCTTTTCTTCATCATAATTATCAGCAATTGTCCATATAACGAAGTTAGCGGTTGGAAAACTAACATATCATAATGTATAAACTTATATAACAGGAAAACTTTGGTATTAGAAGTGTTCTTTCACAATGGACTGGAATGTCAAATCACTTTTGTTACCGGTAAGGTGGTCTTTTCATAGGTGACAGAGACATGTTCTACAAATAATAATTGTTCAGCTAAGTTGTCCTCATCCAATGACATGATATCACCACCTAAAAGCTTTTTAATAATTCAGTCCCCCATCTCTCAGGCTCGATTCATTTCCTTCGGAATCTATCAGTATTACGTTCGTTGTCAAGTCAGGTATTTCGTTGTCTGACCAATTGTTTCGTTGTCAGGCATTTATCTGCTCGCATTGTGCCACAGAGTTCACATTTTACGGTAGTCGTGCAAGTTTCCTGTGTTCTACAACCTAAATTTGTAAGTGGACTGAGGAGGATACTAGAAGAAACCAGTTTCCACTAAAATAGCTATTGTTTGTGCTTAAAAGATTTTTGTAAGGCATTTACCTCATTAGACCGCAGAGTAAGTTCCTTTTTTTTAAAAATAAACCCATTGTTTCCCAAACAATATACGAGCCTTATCTAATTCTCATTATGGATTTTCAGCGACATTTGACGGCGTAATATCAATGTATTGGAAGTCATGGAAGTCAAAAAAGTATTGTATCTCATAATTAAACTTCATAAGGTTTCGTGATTTTTTGAGTGATACTGACAGCTAAAAACTCGTAAAACAAAGTTGGCAACCTGATGCACACAGAAGAAATATGACAATCCAACCTCTTTGGTGTTTGATAGTTTCTAAAAATATATGCCTAGCCGTTCACATTACACGCGAATAAACAAGTAATCTATAAAGACATACCGTGCGTCGTTATTTTGATAAAGTACGCCGCCCTTTGGTAAGACTCGAAAAAGGAAGCCATTCGCGCTTGTGCTACCAGTGTCAAGTAATCCTTGGGACAATCGTTGGGAGAGGAATTGAAGACTCGTCGTTGTTTTACCAATTGTCCTCCATCTTAAAATTGAAATTAAGCACCAAAACATCATATTTATACTCAAGGATTAAATTAACTTGTGACGAAAGTACTGAAGATATATTTTAACTTCCATTGGAAAATTCCAAAAAGATTACATGTACATGTCCACCATATTGAACAAATAAAAAAGGGATCCCACCTCTTCAAGTCTACAGACTCTTCCATAGTCTGAGCTCGGCTGCAACGGCGGCGTAGTACAGCTAACTAAGAAGCGTGTTTGCGGAGAATTATACGTACGAAATAAAGTTACTTACAAAGTTTTTCTTCGTAACAGCAGAATCAGATAGTTGCTATGTTTTTATTGATTCATTTCAAAAGTTGGCAGTGCTCTTTAGCAGCAGTAAGGGGGACTCGCAGTCAATGTCAAAGATTTACGGGTTTTACAGGCGGTTTAAGGAAGGCGCCAGCAGCGGGAAATACCCGCGCGACAAGTCCTTACTGCTGCTGTGTTGGGAATCAAAGATATCGCAAATGGAGGTTAAGATATCCTTTACATATAGATGGACACCATCACAAGCATTCGAAATAAAACTGTGCGCCGACTGCGAACTCAGGTGTTGGATCGCCTGGATGCTGACTTTGCCTTCACAACATTTATGGAGGGAGATACGGACGAGACGATGACAGAAGAAAGGGCTGAAAGAATAATTAACTTAATACCCGAAGGTAACTACCGGTTGGAGCTAACGTTCATAAAGTATTTAGACGGCGAGTGGATGATACAAAAGGGGCGCAATCCTATCAGGGCGTCTGGTAAGAAGGACCTGTTTGTCTTAAACGAAAACACACGCCCGGGAGCATTGGTAGGAATAGACATGCTGTTCTACGAGGTTGCTTACCCTGTTACCGTAGTCATTTACGGTGCGTACAAGATAAAGACGCCAGACGTTAAGAAGTTGAAACCGATGCGACATCCCGGTAATTGCGTAGGGAAGTTAGTAAGAGAGTTCTTTGAAGACTCCTCTCGGGGCGGTAAACTGACTTTAAAGAGAAGAGAAGCCATCAGGAAATGGGAAAAAGATACTAATAGGACCGGAGGGTCGATAGACAACATCAAGAAGTTAGAAACGGCGCTGGAGAGGCGAATCCATGTGAAAGATATCACCGACGGCTTTATTTACTCCGGAACACACAAATATGGGGGCCGTGGTGCGCCTATAGTCATCTACCAGCACAATGGGCACGCCTGGCGCGAACTGCGGTTCCCAAGAAAGAAGGAAACGAAGGTCTATAAGAATTCTCCATTGGCAGAGTTAATCCAGGAGAATTCCATTTGGTTGATGGATTCAGAAGGAAGTCAGTTTATGACGCAAGACGGCACTTTGTATCGACCCGAAATTGAACAACAGCGCATTCAAAGCGCCTGTGAGACCTTAGGGGAAGACTTCTCTGACGAGGTCCTTAGCAGTCGCAGCTTGGACTTCTTAGCCGCAAAGAAAAGAAATGGATGGAAACCTACCCCAAAAGAGTTCGGAGACATAGCCAAAGCCTGTGTAGAACACGGTCACGGTGGTCTGTGGAACATGGAATACGACGAAGACCAATACGTGTCTTTGGATATGAAACACTGTTACCCTGCAAGCTTTAAAGGTCTAGGAGATTGTAAGGAATATTACGACCGTTACGGACATCCAGACTCCCAATTCTTCCGTGTGTCTCTAGATGGTCACTATGACTCCCCGGCAACGGGGTTTGTACGACTGACCTCTTGGAAATTAGCGTCGGGCCTGCATCCAATAATCTATGCGTGGTACGGAAAGCACCTGCAGGAGAAAGAATGGATACCGGTGCCCTTATTGAAGTTCTTTGAAGAGCGTAAGCTGCTCGAATACACAGCGCATGAAGCCATACTTTGTCATAGCGCCTTTACACAATGGCTCCCAGAGCACAACCCCCACAGCGCGGATTGTTATAGGTAAATTCATACAGGGCGCTAAAGAAGGAGAAAAACATATGCAGCGTCGCTTGATAACAGATGAAGGCGAACTAAGCTTCCTTATAAAGCGCGCACATGACCAAGGAACGATGGTGTCCGTGGAGAAATGGGATTATTTCATAGAAGCCGAGCAGAGAGAACGTAAGTGGAATGCTTTGTGTTACTACCAGGACCATCGACCGCAGTATTATCATCTGCGTGCCAGCATGCTTGCATATGTGCACATTAACCTTCTCGCGATGTTACTGCGGTTTGACAAAGAGGACGTTCCGCGCGTAGCTACGGATTCCTTGTACGTAAAGCCCGAAGTGTTAGAAAAGATGAAGGAATTCTACACCGACGACGAACTCGCAGAAAGTGGTCAATGGCGTGTCAAAGATGAAGAAATAAAAGCTTGGAGAGAATGCGTAGAATATCACGGCGAGCACACCCGGGGCACCGTAACGCCGACGGAAGAGCCATTACCGTCGGTTGCGGACCCAATCTCTTACCAACGCTTCTCTTACCTTTACGGTACGGGAGGCAGCGGTAAGACGACGCGCGTACTGCAGTTATTCCCAAAAGTAAAGGTGCTAACGCCAACGCACCGTTTGGAAAGAGAACTCTGCGAAATGGGCCACGACGCTCAAACGTACCACAGCTTCTTTCGTTGGAATGGCCAAAAGTGGGTACCGGAAGCTATCCACGACATACCACCGGTAATACTTTGGGATGAGATTTGCACCGTACCTTTGGAAATCCTGCAGGAGTTCGTAGAATTCCTCCGTGGAAAGTGTCAAGTGATATTCGCCGGAGATCCCTGCCAGCCTCCTCCAATAGCCGGAGAGATGCCCCACGAATGGTTAAAAGATTTCGTAGACCATGCGGAGGAAATTAACGCCGACTACCGCAGCAAGGATCAAATAAGAAACCTGAAAGCGGAATTGAGGGGCCTCAGTGACGCCGAGCAATGCAAAACACTGCGCAAACGCGTACGGGCGAAGAAATACGAGGACTTCCTTTACACATGGCATCCAAAGGATCTGGTGCTGAGCAGCAAACGCGCAGCACAGTCTCGCATACAAAAGGATTTGCTAAATATACACCGAGAGCGCTTCCCTATGCATCCCGTACCTGTTTGTTATAAACCCCACGACACCCGCATGCAAAAAAGAGACGTCTGGGTACCTGGTACCGACATCCAACTGCAGAACGCAGTAACGCACGATAAAGCCTGGGTGCCCATAGAAAAGGTGGAAAAAATAACCTCCCATCCAGACTGGCGCTTGGGCTATTGCATGACAGTCCACAGCGCACAAGGGCTTACCATAAAAGAAACCTTATGGATCATAGACCAGCGGCTGTGTTGGAGCAACCTTATCTACACCGCCGTAAGCCGCATAGAATATGCCAAACAGTTAAAAAGGGCCTGGGGGCCGCAACTGCGTTACGACCGCACCCCAGAAGACATAGCAAAGGAGAACATTGCTAAGAAACTCCTTCGCTACAAAAGACACGACGAAGAGAAGGGTCATTTCTTTGACTTATGCGTGGACGACGTCTATAAGAAAGGTGCATGCTGCGCTAAGTGTAACATACCACTACTATGGAGGTTTGATCCGAATGACGATCAACAGTTCTCCGTGGATCGCATAAATAATAAACGCGGGCATTGCAGAGGCAACGTAAGACTGACATGCCTAGAGTGTAATCGGGCGCGTGGAGCAGCACTACTCTGAGTCTTTGGGGACTATGAGCAGCTCTTCCTTGACGAATCCGCGACTTGGGCCATTTAGGTAATACAACACGGGCTGCCCTTCCTTGGTGACGGACTTTGAAATCTCATACGTTTCCAGGGACCAGTTAGGATCCGTGGCTCTCTTACTGCCACCTTCGAGTTCCCCCGGCTGATAGAGGTATCGGACCACTATGTCGCGGGGTAGCTTTTTTCCCTTCAGTCCGACCGCCCTCGAACTTCTGACGTAGGACTTGTGTTCCACATGTTTCTTTTTTATGGCATCCCTGGGTTTTATTCCCGTAGCCCTGGCCGCCTCGTTGTTCAAAGCCGCGACGACCTGGGGGAGCCTCTGAGTCCATTCCCTGTTGCGTTTGGTGGGATCTTCCAGCTCTTTCCAATACTGGTATCCAAAGAGACGCTCGGCCAGGGTCTTATTGAATCTTTCAACGATGCTCTGACCCCTGTGGTACTCAGCTTCGGCTCTCCTAATCTTAGTGTCGCGGTCTTTCAGGGTCTTAGTAACCACGCCCATGAACTCCGTCCCCGCATCCACTTGCAGCAGCTTAGGCCATTTCAAGACGCGCTTATAAATCCTACCTAGGGCTTCTGCGACTTCTCCAGAATCCTTGCTGGTTATGGGTTCGGCGTCCTTGTATCTGCTTGCGATATCAACTACGGTCAAAGCGTACCTATAGGTCTTTCTTCTCACCTTATCGTGCGGTAAGAAAAGCAAGTCCGCCTGATGAACTTCATTGGGGGTATTTACGGTGAAGCTGGGCCTGGGAATGTACTTAGGCACGGGAAGATAAACCTGCCAGAGGGTTTGTTTTCTTAGCCAGTTCTTAGCCGTTTCGTCTGATACCCTGGCCGCGGTCGCGAGTTTCTTGATGGCCGACGCTCCTTTCCAATAGCCTTCAGGCCCATAGTAAATCCTTTTAAGTTTGTCCTCAGTTCGACCCATTATATGAATTCCAAAACAAGATTGATCTTTCGCGCGTTGAAATCCACCGTCTTTCCGTCCACCTTAATGGTGATGTTTATGCTTTCTACCAAATTAGACAAGTCATAGCTCAAAGAAATGGGAGTGTATTCTTCTGAGTCAAATGGATTACCTTTGGGCAGAAACTTGGACATAAGAGAAGACTTTTCTCCATTGTTGTAACTATGAACCAAGTCGCAATAGACTTCGTAAGAGGATGCGACTTTCCATTTCACAGGTATGGCTGTGTTGGTAATCGTCTTGCCTGAGGCACATAATAAAGATCCCAATGGGTCAGACTTTCCAAAAGTCATTGAATAGTTTGGCATATTGTGTTTGAGGGTCATTTCGTGCGGCAACCCCGTGGTGAGAGTATAACCGTGTTTTGCTAATTCCTTGGCCAGTGTGATTGGTGTGTAATGTCCATCGGGCAGCAATACGGCTTGATAGTTAGATCCTCCTGTATGCTCAGTGACTATGCCCCTAATCAGGTTATGCCAAGAATTGTACAAAGAGCAACTTATGAGCCGAACCTTATGGGCTTTAATGGGGGGATTTAAATAAGTGGTAAAGTCATTCTTGTCGCTTTCCAAAAAGACGATCATATATTACAGGGGACAAGTCCCCTTCTAGTGATCTGAGCGCAGCTTAGAGCAGCTACGCCAAAGCTACGCCTCCCGCCAGCCCTGCGACTCCTACAAAGACCAGCTCATTGTCTTTTTGTTTCTTAGAAGGCTGGTAGTAATTCTTGAACTGAGGCCTTTTCAACCCCGTCGATGCCGTGGGGTGTGCTTGCGCATAGAGCTTAAAGGCGTAGTCTGTATTTTCGAAGTTCTTGTCTGCCTGCATCTTGTCTTGGTAGTTCTTATCCAACCAATCCCTGTAAGCTTGTCTTTTTTCATTCCAAGCTGCCACGTCTCGCTGATATTTCTCCAGCGCTAAATCATGCCTTTTCCTCTCAGCGGCTAATTCTCCGCTTTTGTCGCCTCTGACTAATCTATCCAAATACTGACCACCATAATTAGCTCCAGTGAATGCTAAAGCTGCAATAACTCCACCTACGACCACGCTAGCCATATATACCAGCAAACACAGTTTGCTTCTAGATCACAGGGATTTTCACGAGTTACACCGTAGGTAGGTACTTTTCCTTCTGTAGGTAATTTCTTAGCATGATAGCCCCGCATACGGCAGCGGTCATCTTAGCAAAGTTACTCAGGTTTTTGCTTGGGTCCTCAGTAAGGTCCTCCTTTAGGACTTTCTTACCTACCCAGCCAATACCGGCGATGATGGAGGTTGTGATAGCAGCTTCTTGGACGGCGTCAATTAATTTGGTTGACATTATATTACAAAGTGAGAAGGTTACTCCATTTCAGGGATCTTACTTTTTCTAACAGCCGGTTCCACAAGTGCGTGCACGGGCGCGTGATATGTTGGTGGTCCTACCTTTTTCGTAGCCCGCCATTGTAAGTAGAGGCTGCCTGCTGCTATAGCAACTCCTAACGCGCCAATGACGTACCCAGGATTAATAAAGGATTCCTCTTCTCTTTCCTCCACCTTTTCTTCTTTTTTGGCTTTGTTTTTCCTGTTCATCTCTGTGAGCTTCTTACCGGCAGCAACTCTGCCTGGAGATTTAGCCTTGGTGATTCGTCGCTCCTCTACTTGAGGGGTTTCCTCCGCCTTCGATTCAGCTTCACTCATTTATATCTAAGGACTTGAAGGACTTGATAAGTAACTTAAGACGACTTGACTAAGTACTTAAGGATGACTTAACTAGGTACTGGAGGCGACCTGGGTAATTCCCGCGAATGACTTGACTAAGTACTTGAGGTGCCTAAGCAAGTACTTGATAAGTCACTTGTAGGTACTTGACTAGGTACCTCAGCAAGTGCCGCCTCGAATACCCTTTCGACTTCTCTGTCCTTCTTGAAGTCCTTCCAAGAGGCACCAAAGGTGCCTGCAAGTTCCTTCAAGTCGACGTGCTGAGGTACGTGAAGTGCTGCAGAGGCGACTGCCATTAACTTACCGCACTTCAAAGACAACCACCCGCAGGTTATCTTAAGTTCTTGGGCGATAACATAGTCCTCGCTTATGTCCTTCCGTAGTTGCTCCACGTCGTCTATGGGCAGCGCAAGTCCAAGCAATTTAGTGGCAAGTCGGATAGCGGAATCTGCTACGGCGTCCGTGGTCTTACTTGCAAGGGCAGCCTCGTACCTCTTATGGAACTTCTTGACTTCATCTTCTGACAACTTATTAACCTGCTCATGGGTAAGTTCCTTGCCTATCATTTCTTTGCACTTCCCAGAAGACACAAGGATGTTAAGTTGTTCCTTGAGGTTACTTTCATCTAACTGCGTGGGGACTTCATCTAAGAGCTGCTCAATGTCCATATACATTAGGAATCATAGATTCCAACCGTGTAGGGAAACCTCAAAGAGAAGATCATCTTGGAATGTTGGTGCGTCTTTAAATGCCGCATGTATTCATGCAACTGTTCCTTGGATATCTCACCGCCGTAGTCGCTTAAGATGGTTTCCAGGTCAGACTTGCTTGGCGTATAAAATACGACAAGTGAACCTATGTTTTCCCTAAAAGGCTTAGAGACGGTGGTAAGCTGCTGCGAGAGCAACCAAACGCTAATATTGTCGTGTCTGCCGCTGAAAGCGAGCTTAACGAGCTCGGAGGTGCGTCTTTTTACGTCGTCCCCGCAGGCGATGTCATCCAGTATGAGCAAGGTTTGCGTATCTTTAGGGAATTGTTTGTGCCAGAACTTAAGATGGCTGGATAACTCGTTAGGATCCAGTATGTCCATAAAGAAGTCGTCATCTTTCAGTCCTATGCCCGTCCAGGTGCGGTTATTCACGTAGGTGGGGCATAATAGCACGATGTAGTCGAAGCGGTATCTAAAGGGTCCTAATAGCTGCTCCACGACGAACTGGGTCTTTCCGCAGCCGGTGGGTCCTACTATCAGAGCGTTACAAGGCATGTGATCTGGGTTCATTTATATTTAAACTTATTCGCTAAAATATATGGAGCCAGTGGAAGCAGTGCAAAGAATTGTCGCCGACGCAAAAGATAAAAGGGACACCATAGAAATGCAAAGGGAGGAGATAGACCGGTTAAAAGAGCGCGTGCAGGAATTGTACGATGAAATGTGCGGTCTGAAGCGCGCGGAGAGGTTTGGCGCGCTGATAACGATGGCAACGTGGGCTAAGGAGTCCGTTAAGGACTTCATGCGATATCCCCTGTAGAATGTTGACGTTTAGGTTAAATCTTTGTTAAGGATGCCTGGAAACTATTTAAAAAGTGTCTTAGAATGTTAACAATAAGGTTAAATCTTTGTTAAGTCGCCCATAAGCTATTCCAAAAAATGCCTCAGAATGTTGACAATAAGGTTAAATCTTTGTTAAGTATATGTGGAAACTATTTAAAAAGTGTCTCAGGATGTTGACAATAAGGTTAAATCTTTGTTAAGGATGTTAAATGGAGGCTAAGATACTGTTAAGTATATATGGACTGTTTGATGTGTAAAAAGGTGTTCAGCACCAAACAAAGACTGCAATACCATGTTCGGCATGGAGTTTGCACGAAGAAGCCAATTAGTAAGGTTTGTAAGGATTGCGGTAAGGAATTCAGCACCGTTCAAAAGATGCAACAACATCAGGATAAACGCATTTGTGGGCTTTGTAAGGACTGTAATAAGGAATTCCTCAACCCCTTCGAAATGCAGCAGCATCTGAAAAGGGGCGTCTGTAATCGAACCAGACAGTGTAGTTTCTGTAATAAGATACTTAGTAGTCGTCAACGTTTACAGACGCACCGGAGAACGCATGAAGTGAATTATAGGTTTCTCTCCCTCGCTTACGACTTGGAAGGCGTGGATTGCTACCAATGTGCGGATTTGATGTGTCGCTGCCCGCATAAAGAGGATTACTTAAGGAATCGCATAGATTACCATAAGAAGATAGTCCGTACTTTCCCCACTTTTGAACGCGCCGAAGGCGTTCCGTGGACTAAAAGGGAGTATTGGAGGCAGGAGTGCGATCGTTGTGGTTGTGTTAGAGAAGAGGAACATATCTTCAACTGTCTTAACAAAGATTTAACCTAAACGTCAACATTCTGAGACACTTTTGAAATAGTTTCCGGGGTGTCTTAACAAAGATTTAACCTAAACGTCAACATTCTGAGACACTTTTGAAATAGTTTCCGGGGTGTCTTAACGAAGATTTAACCTAAACGTCAACATTCTGAGACACTCTTTGAAATAGTTTCCAGGCATCCTTAACAAAGATTTAACCTTATTGTCAACATTCTGAGACACTCTTTGAAATAGTTTCCAGGCATCCTTAACAAAGATTTAACCTAAACGTCAACATTCTGAGACACTCTTTGAAATATATGATACGCAATAGCATTTCTTGGGGCCTTTAATAGTAAAGCAGGGTTTGTGCAAAGAGTCTCAAATCCTGATCTTATTTTTCTTGTTGTTTGTTAGGGATCAACATTTAACAAAACAACAATAAAAATAAGGACCCCTTTTAAAGGTATATGCTAGCCTACGCAGCCGCATTCTTTGGAGGATTCCTAATCGCCCTTTCAATATATGGACTGTATTACGTGCGAACTACCAAGCGACTGCATAATCCCTGAAACCCCCGCAATTCGTGAGGAGAAAAAATACACCTGCCTTCATTGTGGCAAGGTATTCCCCGAAGGATCCTTTGTGGGGCATTGGTGCTCCGCGGATCCTAAAGCGCAGCGGACTTTAGCAGACGCGCTTAACTACAAAGAGGAGATGGAGTGACCCTTCTTTCAATGTCGAACTCCCACCTCCCATTCTTCTTACCATGCGAGCGCAGGTGGGTGAATTCCTCGCCCTGTATGACGTACCTGACCCTATCAGGCGCCCACAGGGAATACTCTATGCCGTCACTGTCTTTGAGGACCAGCCGCAAGCGGTTGATATCCTCGAAGATGACATAATTTTTTATTTCATACGCAATACCTTCTATTAGATCTCGCCAATGTATTTGCCGCAGGCTCATTATACCTATGGAATATCTTTAAGTGCGTTGCCAAGGTCTCCGAGGTCTTGAAGGCCTTACAGCACCACCTGCAAGGAATTCGTAGGCGCTCTGCATACTCCGTGATCTCCCTGCAAATGACATCGTAGTCGCTGCTAATCATTACCTTATAACCGTTTTCTTCATACCTCTGTAAGAGTAGTCGCTGATCCTCGGATAATACCCCGTTGCCTTTTGGAGTCTTTAGCTCGATGCAGAAGCCGCGGTAATGGGTGTGCGCATTCAAGATAAGCAGGTCGGGTTGCCCTCGCTGATATCCTTTCTGCCAGCACTTTATACGTTTGCCGTCCGAATCCTGCAGTTCGCCTAGACCAGGGGTCACGAGCATTTGGGGGTAAAACCTGCGGATGTAATCAACCACTTTCTTATGCAGGTCGAATTCATTTTCGATCTTAAATACCAACTTGTTTGGACCGTCAAACCGCTTTTCTATTGCATATCGACCGTCCTTACGCAGCGTAGGAAGGACTTCCTCAAAGACCCAATCACGAAACTCCACAGCTTTGGGTAGTTTGGAGCTAAATATCAGTTCGTACAAACCAGGTTCGGATATAAACACGGAATGTGGTTGCGTAGTAGGGGAGCGGTGATTTGAAGCCCCTTGTAGATCAACCCATCTTTTCTGGTATTTCTCAGATACGTGTGCTCTAATTGCATCTCTAGGGCGCTCATAGCCCAACGCCAAAGCCACCTCCTTTCCCCTGAAGTACAGTTTGTCGCCTTGCACTATGCATTGCAGTTTGGTTTCGTTGTTTTGAAATACGCGAAGCATATTATACGTAAGGAATATTTTAATAGGCAACGCTTTTTAGCTGATTCATTTCCACGCTTAGCTGCGCGTCAGACACGACGAATACGTAGCAGTTTATTTTGTCGCCGTCGCTCGCACTGGCGTTCTTGGTGCGCTTGATCTCCAATGTTATGCCATCCTGCGTATTTACTAGACGTAAACCCTGACCGTGCATAGATTCGTCGTTGATGGTGCGCATGTCAATCCATAACGCATATTTGTCCTTAAAGAATTCCTCAGGGCTAATTTGGTCGCCAAACTTGCGCATTGCCTCCCTGTACACGTCTGCGGGCTTTATCCCCTGGGAGTAAACCTTGTTTGGGACTCCGTTGATATTCACGCCGACGTTAGTAATGTTGGGGTTATGAAAGGCCTCACTGTCGCGCTTGCCGGCCTCGTAGGGTTTGGCAAACACCAGCATCAACCCCGTGAGACTTCTTCGTGGGAGGTTAATGCTTTGGTTGATAACCTCATCCGTCTTATCCAGGAAGCTGAACGTCTTATACATCACTACGTGGTCGTAAAGGAATGCCTTTCCGGAGCTGTATTCCATGCCAGCACTACGGGCCAGCTCTTCGCTGTACACGGTCTCATACTGCAGCTCTAAGTTGGTAATAGAGTATGGGGTTGTTGTGGTAAGTGCAGTGCTTAGCCCACCAATAATGTTATTAGCATCTGCTAAAGTTACTTCAAACTGTAGCTCGGATAACTGTCTTGGGTAATACGCGCCGTGATTCGTAATCACTTCAAAGTCCAGTGGTATGACATACTTGCTACCATAGGCGGTCTTTATTCGCTTTGCGTCTGCCACTGCGGTTTCTCCGCTGCCATCAGTAGGTTGCGTTTTCGTAGGTGTGCGTACCTTACGTAGAATGACACTACCAATTCCTTGTTCTATCCTTTGCGCGCGGTCAAAGGCCGTCAACCATAAGTCTTTGTACGTGGTATACAGATCGTACCTATTCAAATCTAATAGCGATTCCCCGGCGAACTTTACGCGCATCTTAGAAACAATGTTGCGACCCACGTTGTTAACGATAATCCTTTCATCTGTGGGGCTTGACTGTACCGCTAGGTCGAACCTTAAAGCCAAGGTGCCGGGTACTAAGACTAGGTTATCCGTTAGGCGGGGCACGCCCACGTACAAGGTTTCTCCTGGCTTTGCGCTAGAAGGTGTGAATGTGACCCGATGAAAGGTGCGTTCTGCTTTCAGCCCGCCAACCTGCTTAGGTAATACGTTGGGGTTTAACTTTGAGCTTATCATATATAATGGAAGTAGAAGGAACGGATTTTGATCCCCTTACCTAAGAAGGTCAAGTTGACATTAACGACGACGAATTCGACGCATGGACCCAAGGCGCGGATACCGACTCCCTAGTTTACGACGCAGCCTTACACAATAAATATGGTAGTAGATGGAAAAGCGCCAAGGCCACCTTAAGACGCATGTGGCAATCGAGGAACCGCGGCAGCCCCACCCCTGAGTACTTGGAACTTCAAAACGTGGACCAGCCGGAGGCAACCGCGCGGGAAACCGTAGAGTGGGCAAAGCAAGAGCTAGCGCAGCGCTATTCCCACCTCGATGCCGACGGCATAAAGCTCACAGAGAGTGGAAACAAAGTCCTCATAAGCGTCCAAGACCTGAGGTATCCCGACAAAGACCGCTGGACGAAACCACAGCTCCTTTTCGACGAAAATGGCTCGGTCAAGGTCAACGTGGCAAGACTAAGGGGCTTTCAAGAGGCCACCCGAAGCGCTTTAGAGCGGCTGGAGACCTTAAATGAAAGGGTCGCGCTAGAAAAACGCGCTGAGGAGCTGCAAAAAAAGTTAAAAGAAAGGGAGGAAGAATACGCAAAGCAAACTCAGCTAATTGTCGATGCTGAAAAAAAGTTCGGTAACGAAAGAATGATGGAAATGAGAAACCAGTTGGATAAAGCCCTGCGGGAAAGGGATAAAGCGCAAAGGGACCTGGAGGAGGCTAAAGGCTTAGGCGCCTCCGTTGAGGCGCTGCGAGAAACGTTGGAAGAAAGGGAGGAAGAATACATGAAGCAAAACCAATGGCTTGCCGACGCACATAGGAGGGAAGTCGAATTTAAAAATCAAGAAATAAGTGAGCTGGTAGACCAAAGAACCCGAATTCGGCGTGAAAGGAATCAAGCACAAAAGGCTCTTAACCTCGCCCTGCAAGAGTTGGACTTAAGAAGCGAAGATGCTAATGACTTACAAACTACCATAGCCGGCTCTTTAGTGGAACGGCGACGGTTGGTTGCCGAAATTAACACCATGGAAGAGCAACTTCGGCAAAGAGATCAGGCCATCGAAGACCTAGAGGGGCAAATAGAGCGGCAGCAAGAAGTAATTGCGGACCAAACTCGTACCGAGGAAGAAAGGGAGGCAGCCCAAAAGGAAGTAGAAACACTTGAAATACGCCTTGCGGAATTACGAGCTCAAAAGGAAAAACTGGAAAAGGAGCTGGGGCTTACCACCAAGGAAAAGGTAAAAAGAGCTCTTTTGAAGTATGGTATTCCGCTGGCATTTGCGGTTGCTATTTCGAGCGTAGTAGGAGTTATCCTATCCGCGCTTAAGGCTACAGGCGCGGGCGTAAAGAAATTAGGCAATGGGCTGAGTAATATATGAGATTCTTAACAGCTTTGTTAAGAAAAATGAAGTTAATTTCAATGTAGCTTTCCTGATCTAGCTTGAATAAGGTCATTTGTTATAGCGCTATTATCAATATATGTTTATAGCGCTTTGCAAACAACATAATACTCAAAAGTTTATATATTAAAATTTACAGTGGTTTATCATCTTACAAATGTTAATTACTTATTTCCAAATATGTTTATAGATTATGAAAATGATATACAAATACAAATAATTCCAAGCAACTGAAATAATGGTATAGAAATCAACAATGTAAAATTTGGCGAAACCAAAGACAACGAACAAACGTTTCTTTCACTAGTTGAGAGTAAGATCGCTACTGATTGGTGTAAGTGATTTTGAAGCATATGCTACAGGGTGATCATTTTGGATTAGTACTGCTCGCAATCCTGTTAAACTTGCATCTACTTGTGATGTGAGTTTTTCAGCCGAATTATAATGTGCCAGTACTGGGGCTGCCCTCTTGATTGCTGGGAAGCTTTTCTCTTGCTTCTCATCCCAGTGGCAAACTGTTTCCTTTAGCAGTAATTGTAGCTGCAGCACACCTTGCTGCAATTTCTTCAACTGGGGGTAATGGATAGTGTTCACAAAATCCTGGTATTTTGGTTTCATTGAGGTTATAGTTTCAATAACAAATTCGACAACAGGCACATGAATGATAAAAGCGTCTCGAAGAATTGCAAAGGCCATTTTTACGGCAATATGAATGCTGTGAATTGTTCTCTACTTACTTTTCCACTTTTTGTTTGGAGGTAGATTGCAACTTCTCTGAACTATTGTTTTTGCCATTTATGCCGATTGGCATGGCATTTATAATTCGTCACAGACACCACAAAAATGCGTATATAACTAGTTAAAAACATTTTTAGAATAACGTCTAATATACCTCATCAGTGTCTGCATCCCAGATTTGCGTTTCTTCAGTGTCTGGGAGCTTAATTCCAACTCTTTCCTTCTCCATTTTCTACTTGACTTTCCCTCGCTTGACCTACAAAAGCATGTAGTCTCGACCCCAATTCGAGACAAGTCCCGCCCACCTTGTTTGATTGGCGGAACAGAATCAAACTCGACAAACGGCTTTGATCAGTCTATTAAAACATTAACTTATTTTATCATAATTCTTATTATCAATTATCACAATGTCACTAAAATTATAATTAAAATCCAACTAGCTTAACATTAACAAATTTGCTTTTGCTTTAATTCGCTTTCTCTTTCTCTTTCACCCATCCAGATAGTATACATACCTTCTTCAGTTTGAGGTTCATTATCATCTGTATCTGTTCCACAGGTAGGAAGTATGTGGGAGTCCCCTACATCACTGTCGGCGATTAATACTTGCTCGCTGTTTGTTTCAGATGAACTGGAACTCACTTTCAATCTTTCAACTGTAAATTTGTCGACCTGTAAAATAGTGCATAAACTTATAGCATTGATGTTTAACAAAAAACCTACCAATAATGGAAATGTAAATCTGAATAAAAGAACTTTTGCATTTTGAACATATAGTATTTATAGCATCGGTTATAGATTATGTGGATGTTACGATTACACACGTATTATAGCATTATTGAATATACATAAAAAAATACTCAAATGTGATTGGTTTGGAGCAGTACTGTTACAAGTGTATATTGTTTTGTAACACAATTTTTGTATTAACTAGACGCAGTGCTGCGTGAGCTCGGGCTCTTCCTTGAACTTTGCAATTAATTTATGTTAGGGTTGATGCATTTGACTTTTGAGGGGAGTGGGAGATATTTATCTTACGATGCTTAGAAGGAAAATCGAAGAGGTTGTATGTGTATCATGTAGGCAGAAAGCAAAAAGACGGTAATAAAAAATTCTGATAAACTGACGTTTTTAGAGAACAAACAACTAAAAGTGTGCATCATAAATACCATTTATCAAATTTATTAAAATTCAAAATAACTACCGGAAGGCATCTTTAAATCCAACAGAGAATTCGTCCTGATTTGGATGAGGTTATAGGTAACATACTTATATAATACTGAAAATAAATAGTGCAATCACTTGCTTCCATGTGTAGACTATCATAAAACATTGCAGGTTGAATCCTACCTACCAGACAGACATGAAGTAATACTTTTACTCTGGTCATAGTTTTTAGCACTACACTGTCACAGTAACAATGATATCAAAATGAAATTTAACAACATTTGCATGTGAGAGTTTGAATTGTCAACGATTAGCAATTGAAAATGCAAGACAAGTTTTAATTTTTAATTATTGAACTAATTTAAGTACTTAAGGAATACAATATAACAATACTTGTTTTGGTAAAACTAAGTAATGAAGTCACTTGTGAATTTCTACACAGTTTCGGTAAAGGAGACTGACTCAATTTGCTCGTTTTTGTATTGCTAAAGTGATATCTCTTGCCAAAAGCAAGATTTCATTGAGCTTGTCCTGATTTATGTCAAGGATAGGAATGGCAGGGATCGGTTCATCACGTGCACGATACTGGCTGGGGTTCCACTAAAGCTTTACAGCGTTGTTACAACACTGTTTTTAAGACAAGACTTTACAACGGGTTAACAGCGATGAGTTTTATTTTGCGGTTCCACTAGAAAGTCTAGACGTGTTGTAAACTTTGATTGACAGTTGAGTAGTTTACCATGGTATTTACGAAATTAAAGAAAATTTTTTTCCCGAGCAATTCGTCATTTTTCGAGCAATTCGTCATTTTTCGTATCCTAATACCTTAATATAGAGTAGCACGATGATTTTTAAACAACTGATTGAATACTTACTTTTTTAACACTTTTCTTCCTTGGAATTGAGGAATGTGAGAATTTTTGACCCTTTCTGTTTTGCCCACGTGTCTCCAGCCACACGCAGGATGTCACTTAAGGTGAGCTGTTTACGTTGAACTACAAGTTTGTCAAGTAAAATGTTGTGGGCTTGCAAATGTAGATAGGCGAAATGATGTAGAAAGCTGTGAAGTGTTTCCCATGGCCACGGTGTTCAAAACTAATCTTCTTAAAAGAACATTTGAGTAATGAAACTACAAATCCAATATACGAATACAAAATCTGAAAGAGCGGACACACATCTTAAAATAGTGCTAACATATACCTGGTTTTTTGTTGTTGTTCATTTGACATTTTGAAAGCGTACTAGTTTTTAAAAAATGTAACTTTTTCTGCGTAAATAAAAATAATTGATCTGATTCCTTTTTATTTGACACGAGAGCATAGTAGGAAGTAAAAAGACATGATAGATTCATTGTCTGGCTATTGTGCTTCGCTTCATTCTGTCTAAAGAGAAAAAACAATGTTTTTAGACGTCAATGATGAGTATATGGGTTATTTAGTATCAATATAATAGAAACCTTGAAATTCCCGTACGACTTTGAATCGTCCTAGCCCGACAAGCCTGAAGCTCTCCATGAATCTAGACTCCCATCTCCTGTGAATAGTAAGCTCAAAACCTTTGGTCAGTATTTGCCAGGGTTTCCTTTCGTTCACTTCTTTTTATTTGGTTAAATGATAGTCATGGCCGTGCCAGAAACGAACTAGGAGGAATAACAATCAATATTTTAAAAAAAATCTACAGGAAATGCAATGTACTTACTTATTTAGATATCACAGGAAGCCCAATTTTATGGATACAGAATTTGCTTTCCTTACCATGAAACCCATCCACAGGCAGTCTTCTGTAACCCCTTTTTTTGGCTTCCCACTCTAACCACTCCGTCGCCATCTTGACTGAACTTTCATTCTTAAACCCTGTTTCTTCTCGTATTCTCGTAAATGCCCCAGTTGGCATATTTTGGATGATGGCCTAGAGGTAGAGAGCATTAGCGTCATACCCCATGGTCTTTTGACACACTTTGACTTCTTTAACTTGACATGTCATCTCCACTTCTCTGATCTTGGTCTTTTCCTTCTCGTGGTAGGTGGAAGATGATGCTTGGTCCACTCACCATATTCTTTTTGAACAGATAGTACAGATCTTCGTGTTTTTCATCAAACAAGGAGAAGATGTCAATTTCAAAAGTCATGAAGAAATAGGTCAGTGTCATCAGCGTCACACCAGGGATGGGAATACCTTGTCTCAGCATGTCAATTTCCTTGTCTTTCCAGAACGCACACATCTTCTCCAGAGCCTCGCAGCGGGGTTGGACATCCAGATCGTTACACCAAACCAGGAGGACGCGAAAACTTTCATTTCATTCTCTTGCTAGACTCGATGGCAATACTGATAATCTCCTTGGGTGATATTACTGTTGGTGAGGGAGGAGTAGAAAGCATCATGGGGTGGCAAAGTTGGGTAGTCGAGGTTGTCCAGGGAATTCATCTACTCATAGGGGAAGAAACCTAAAAAAATATTTAAAAAACCGTAGTTTAATATTAGGAAATCGTTAATGACACGACACTTAAAAAGTCATGATTACCAACCTTTAGTTTGAGGGCATTTATAGGATTTGAGAAACTTGTCGTAACTGAACCTTGGTGCGAGGAAGTTGGTCACATCCAAGAACTTGAGATTGTCCTTTTTCAAACACATGAAGTTGTTGTTTCTCTTTCGTGTTCTGTCAGGACGGGAAGCTTGCTTAGCCTGTTGACAAAACAGAAAAGTAATTAGGAAATCACTCAAGTATGAATGATAATTTAGAGTTTTTAATTTTTATATCTTTTGATTTTTACACAAATTTATACTTTCCTCCAACTTGACTAGGGGATGTTCTCTCTTCTTTTCTTTCTTCTGATTTTCAGGAAGAATTGAGAAGGAACACACGAATAGATTACTTGAGCGAGACTAATAGATGCACCATCGACAGATATTTTAACTCTGCAGTGATTAACAATTTTCTGCTCCTCGTTGGACAATCTATGAAAAAGTTATACTTGTATTGAAATTTGCTCAAGGAGATTACATTAGAAAAACTATTAGACTTACAAGTTTCTCTATTTCCCTTTCCAGCAGCATCTTGAATATCAACTCTGCACTAGCACAAATCCCGGGTATCTTGGTTACGTTCCAGTGCCTGTTCATTGTCTTCACACAACCTTCAACGATGTACGATCTTGGCAAGTTGGGTTCTAATTGTGCCATTTCGTGGTAGCACTCTCCGGAAAGAGAACATCTATCCATTATATAAACAATGGATTTCACTTTCTCTTTTTCTAGATCATCCAGTTTTTTATTTGACTACTCTTTTCTGTTAGCACCTATTTTCAAGTTAAAGCATAGTTAATAGGTTAAATTATGTAAACAATGTATTTCACTTTCTCTTTTTCTAGATCATCCAGTTTTTCATGGGACCACTCTTTTCTGTTGGCACCTATTTTCAAGTTAAAGCATAGTTAATAGGTTAAATTTGGCTCTAAAAAATGCAACTTATTTTTATATTTAACTAATATTGTGATTTACCTTGTTCTGTATCTCGTATATTGAGTGAGGGTGGAGTCTCTAGGACGCCTGGTTCTTTGTCGCTCATTGAAACTACGACAAAAATCAGATGTAACTTAGGAATCCATCTATAGGAATAAATCTATTTTAACCAAATATAAGAAAAATGACTAACAAAAAGTGAAGGGTTCGACTACAAAACGGTGTGAAAACTTTGTTCACATTCGGTGAAGACGGCTTCAAACCAAAACTCTGCAAATACATATGCACGCCATGGAAAATCCTTTTCAGACTTCAACCAATCGTGAACATAACAAGAACTGGATTTAAAGTTCTGTTCCATCAAAATTAAGGAGTCAGTTTACTTATGATATCTTATATGAAATTAGTTTCCTAAGTTATTCTATTTCTGTCGTCTTTGTTGACCAATGCTCTTTGCAATCTGCTTGCAAGTGTTCGTCACGACTGTGTGGTCGGTCTTCCGTTGGGCAATTCCTTCATGCAGTCACAAGTGAGCTTCTTGAAATCAAAGGCACAGCTGTCAGTGGTGTATCCGAACTTTGCTCCCGATAGTTGCTTTAGCTCATACTTCATCGTGTAACCCAAGGAATACACATCACTTGCCGTTCTCGGACTGCTCTTTGCAAGCGCTACCTCTGGTGCTAGCCACGGGAACTTTCCTGGGTTTTGGCGACTGTGATTTCCGTTGAGTTGATAGGCGTACTTTTGCCAAAGTCGATCAGAACAAGCTGCCACTTCTCCTTTGAATGATGACAGAGGATATGGTTGTGCTTAATATCGTTATGTAATCATTTTCGATCCGCTATCTTGGTTGAACATAGCAAGGAAGGAATTGTTAAAACTGGGGGCAGGGCCTCAATCAAAATGTGATATAGTTTAGGCTTTCAGTTAAATAGGCCTCTCTTAGGTGTTCCTCTATACAAATGGTCTGTTTTCGTCCTCTCGTGCCATAATAACCAAAGTCAAAACTGGTGATGTCCTTTGCTGGGCGTATTTGTTCAGCGTGTTTCTTCACTAAATAGCTGTTAAACTCTTGGATTTTTTGAATATTTGTACTTCTTTCAAAGAGAACATGGAACATTGATTTTTGTTCTCGTGCTTATACACTTTAAGCTTTACGTTAGTTAATGCGTACTGCGTCGGCCATGATGGTTCTTTTAAAAATCCCACGTCAAGCAAGTTTCCGTGCCAAGAAAGCTTCCGCGTCATGCATGGTTTATCTGAACACATTTCCCATGACCCTCCGCGACACTAGCTCATGCGCTTTACGCTTCACGGGTAACAAAGTTTCTCGGAAAGGGTGTATACATTCCGAAGTAAAACAAAATCAGAAAATCAGAAACATAGTTCATCATAAAAATACAATTGGCGTAACGCCGTTTTCTTATAAACTCTATCATTGATTTTCGCCCTTCCAATTCAAAATCCAGCCTCTTCTTCCTTTCCTGCACCTGAAGCTCTACATGCTGTGCTTTCAACTCTAACTCTGCTTTTCTAAGATCTAACTCCTGCTGCCTCAGCTTTGCTCGTTGATTATACATTTTGCTAAGTAGATCAATAGCTTTGTTATTCGTTGCTTTGCTTTCTTCTTGCCTATTCAGAAAAACAATTATTCAATTTCAAACAATACATACAACATACAGAAGGGAAGGTAGCTTTTGACCTATAATTGTGGGAAATATTGATTCAACTTTTAAAAAAATTATGAAATGACCCAACAGTTTTGTCTAGGTTGGGTATTAAGGAAACCATGTAACAAGTAGAATATGTTTCAAACTGTACTTTCCAGTTGTTTTCTTTTGTGGAGTGTCATACTCATCATCATCATAATCATCTGGTTGATCTGCATCACTGTCATCAACAGAATCAGCACGAGCCCTTTCTAAAAGGCCAAGATTACATGCATGAGTATGTATATACTTCCTAATGACTAAAATCAAAAGCAAATGACTCAAATGCAAATCTCAGTGAGCTAGCAAGTAAAAATATGGACTTTGCTTTGGGAAATTACTCGCTGGCTTGCTGCATGTGTTTTTAGTTATGAGTGGAGAATGGGGTTTAGTGTTATTTTCCAACCAAAACTCACTTGACATCCCTTCCATCTGTTTTTCCTCTTCCACTTTCCTCTTTTTCGTTTCTTTTTCTTGAGACTTCAGCAGCTGCATGTCTTCACGATAAAAAAATTATATCTTGCAAACATTCCTGTAGCTGTGAATACTCCTCAGTCCCAGACCTTAGAAATATTCATATTTCAGTTCAGAGAAATACATGATTAGTGATTGCAAGGTTGCAATCAAAAAGTATAAATAGCACATAAAAAATTGGCAACTTAATTTTATTCTATTTTTCTTCCAATATTCAGCCATAAACTAATATAAGATCCTCTATTAAACAGTTTAAAGGCCTATAAAATAATATTTATGACACATTTAAAATCATCTGAAAGTATTTGTAACAATTTTGTAACAATTGTAACAATTTTGTATGTATCTTTTTTTACGTGTACAAACTTAAGCTTACCTTTTTAATGACCTTTTATCTTCCGTCTTGAACTTGGCTAGAATACGTTCCAACCTCTCTTTGCAGCCTCTCCCCTTTATTTCTACCTGTTTACCCTCTCCTTTGCTGAACTCTTTGCTTAGTCCTGCAATAACTTCCCAATCAGCTGGTTTTTCAGGCTTTTGACTAGCTACCTCGAGAGCCAGTTGAATATCATATTCTACATTTAACCAACGAAATGAAGCCATTATTCTTTATTGATAAATACATAAAAAAGTAAGTACAAAGGGAAAGAAGTAGTTAACATCGAAATATGAAACAGAATGAAGTAGAATAAGCCTTTTCATAGTTTAAGAATCGATTCCACTGCGCATGCGATTTTATCCCGAATTTCTCACCTTTTGTTTAATTAAGAACCAAAGGTTTAGACAAAATGAGAAATTCGGGATAAATTCGCATGCGCAGTGGAGTCGATTCTTAAACTATGAAAAGGCTTATTCAGTTACTTTCACACAAAGCCGCCTACTTTAAGGTTTTCGAAAGAATATCATCGATCGCTGAGCTTAAATCATTATTTTGCAGTTTTTACCTTGGATTTCTCTAAATGAAACAGTCCGTTTGATGAGGCCGTAAAATTCAATACTTCGTACAAAATATAGACAAATTACCGGCAAACTTCGCAAAATCTCTAATGAAGCATTAAAGCACAAATAACTCAGGACATTTAAGTTTCTTCAAGCAATAAATCGTTCAACTTATTGTTGAGAATGAATCCCGCCAAAACATGGCGACGAGCAACAGAACTCCTTACGGTCAATTCAACTCTTAAATATCGCTTTAGATAAAAAAATTAAACAATACATGTCTTAAAAAAAGTTAATTTACCTTTAGGATGTTGCATGAGCCCGTAAAGATCCATAATTGACAGATAAAAGAAGAACTTTTGGTCACACTCGTTGACTGCTCCACTGAACATGGCTGATTCCACGTGACTGCCTCGTTTACATATCAAGACAAACCAACACCACGTGGGAGGGGAGAGGATTTATTTACGGTTCATCATAACCACAGGTAGCCCAAGCTTTGTTTCTGTGGTGTCCTGTTATAAGGAAATGTATGGGGATTCATCAAAACTTCAATAAAATCATTGAATCGTGAAATAAAGCCTCAAAATTTTACCCGATCATTGAGAAATAGCACTTCTTTCGCTCTGTGTGGTTATTTTTTTAAATTCAGTTTGTTTTAAGAGTTTTTTCCCCACCAGTAAGAAATAGTATTTGCTTATATGCTTAAGGTGGCTCGACCCCCTCACGCTTGACCGCTACCTTCCACTTTTGGAACGCTAGTGCATAAACGTCTTTTATCCGATTGCAAATCTTTTTTGCACATAAGTCACATAAAGATTGAATTAATGTTTGATGCAATTTTTAGTGAGATCGGACGTCATAACACGTGATTATGATGAAATATTTGTTTTCGTGCAATTACTCCCGTCTACGTTCATACCAGCGACAAAAACCGGTTCTCGTCCGATCACTGAGGTGAAACTCGGTAGGGCCAGTAGAGTACTTGGATGGGTGACCACCTGGGAATAACTGCTGCTGTAGAAAATTTTTTCCCATTTTATTCTCCTTATTATTTCAATTGCTTCAGTTCACTTTATTTGTTCAACTTTTTATCTTTCTACTCAATTCAATGGTGTTCTTGTTTTATGTCTGTGTTGTAGTTGTTTTTTCTTCCTTCCTCGAAATATTTATGGGCGCTTAAATCGTTTATCCAGCTTAAAGTACCTTATGTTGTGCAGTTACTTGTGTCTACGGTCATACCACCGAGAAAAAACCGGTTCTCGTTCGATCATCGAAGTACTGAAGCTCGGTAGGACCAGTATAGTTAAGGGCGGATCCAGGGGGAGGGTCGGGGGGTCACGACCCCCCTGTCATTCCTGAGGTCAAATGGGCTTCCTGTGGTAAAAATGCGACTGGGATTCCTTTGCCCACAAAATTTACCCCTGAGAGCCCCCTTCAAAAAACCCTGGATCCGCCCTTGATAGTACTTGGATAGGTGAGCACTTGGTAATAACTGCTGCTGTAGACCTTTTTTTCATTTATTCCCCTTCTCTTTTCAATTGCTTCATTTCACTTTATTCGTTCAACTTTTTATTTTTCTATTCTATTCATTGTTGTTCTTGTTTTCTGTTTGTTTTGTAGTGTCGTTTTCTTCCTTTCTAGAAAAGTTTTTTGGCGCTTAAATCGTGATCCAGCATAAAGTACCTTAAGTTGTGCAATTTCTTCTGTCTACGGCCACACCACCGAGAAAAAACCGATTCTCGTCCGATCACCGAAGTGAAACTCGGTAGGGCCAGCATAGTATTTGGATGGGTGACCACCTGGGAATAACGGGTTCTGTAGACTTCTTTTCATTTTATTCCCCTTCTCTTTTCAATTGCTTCATTTCACTTTATTCGTTTCACTTTTAATTTTTCTATTCTATTCATTGTTGCTCTTGTTTTCTGTTTGTTTTGTAGTGTTATTTTCTTCCTTCTTTGAATGGTTAGTTGGCCCTGAAATCGTGATCCAGCATAAAGTACTTTAAGTTGTGCAATTTCTTCTGTCCACGGCCATACAACCGAAAACAGCCGGTTTTCGTCCGATCACCGAAGTGAAACTCGGTAGCGCCAGCGTAGTACTTGGATGGGTGACTTCCTGGGAATAATGGGTGCTGTAGACTCTTTTTTCACTTTATTCCCCTTCTCTAATCAATTCCTTTACTTCACTTTATTCGTTCAAGTTTTTATTTTTTTTACTCCATTTGTTGTTGCTCTTGTTTTCTGTTTGTTTTGTAGTGTTGTTTTCTTCCTTTATAGAAAAGTTTGTTGGCGCTTAAATCGTGATCCTGCATAACGTACCGTAAGTTGTGCAATTTCTTCTGTCTACGGCCAAACCACCGAGAAAAAATCGGTTCTCGTCCGATCACCGAAGTGAAACTCGGTAGTGCCAGCGTAGTACTTGGATGGGTGACCTGGGAATAACGGGTGCTGTAGATTTTTTTTCATTTTATTCCCCTTCTCTATTCAATTCCTTTAGTTCACTTTATTCATTCAAGTTTTTATTTTTCTACTGCATTCATCGTTGTTCTTGTTATCTGTTTGTTTTGTAATGTTATTTTCTTTCTTTCTAGATAAGTTTGTTGGCGCTTAAGTCGTGATCCAGCATAAAGTACTGTAACGTTGTGCCTTTGTCTTTTATTCTCTTATCATACTCAACATACACAAAACCAGTCGACTCACTCGCACACACACTAGCCTCGTGCTCTATGTTACATTTTGTCCCCCACTAGCGGAGGGGTACGTCAGTCGCTACACAACTCCCCTCTCTAATAAGCACTGTCTCAGTGCGGAAAATTGCAAACATGTCAACAAAACTAATGGTTACATCAATTGGATAAAAGTTTAAGTCTATAACTAATCAATCAAAGTTTAGAGTCTAACAGTTAACATTGTTTTGTCTTTTTGAACATTTTATTTCTCGACTTTCTTCTGTTTGGCCACTGGAAATCGTGCTACACAAGGTGTGCACAGTCTCATGTAGATGTGATTTACTCCGCAAATCGAAAATGTTCAACTTTCCTGATAACTTAATAATTGACTTGTTAATGTTTACTGTGTCTTGAAATCACCGAGTTATGTCTAATCCAATCACCAAATCTCTTTGGAGCTCTTATTGTTCTTTTCGGCCTTTTTCTTTCACCCTGTTCCTTGTCTTTCTTCTCTTTTTGATCTCTTTGCTGCTCTCTGAGATCTTTCTCTTCTTCGGTTGCCTTCGGGCTTTTATTTACCTTTCTGTTCTTTCCTTTCTCTTTTCTTTCATCCTTTTTTCCTTTCTTACATTCTTCTTTTCTTTCATCCTTCTTTCCTTTCTTACATTCATCTTTTCTTTCCTCCTTCTTTCCTCCCTTTTCTTCCTCTTTTCTTTCACCCTTCTTTCCTCTCTTTCCTTCCTCGGCTAGCCAACTTTTCAAAGGTGGACCAAGGTATGGCTTGAGACGATCCACGTGGACTACCTTAGGCTTAGAGGTGGCTGTCTTTTTAATCCTGTAGACGACATCCGACAGTGCGGCCACTTCCAAGAAGGGTCCTTCCCAGGGACAGTCCAGCTTGGCGCTTCTGCCCTTCTTCCTTCGAATGTTATGCAACCAAACACTTTCACCTACCTGGAGTCGCCTCCAGGCAAGCTTCTTGTCATAATTCCTTTTCTGTCTGGTTGCTGCTTGTTTCAGATGTTGTTGTACATTGTCGAACGATTCAGCTAATCTTCTCCTAAGTGCCTTTGCGTACTCACCAGGTATTGGTGGTGCATCTGGAGTTTTCTCTGTGATTACATCTAGGGGTACTTCCACTTCGCAACCTAGCATCAGTTGATTTGGAGTGTAGCTTTTACTGTCACGTACTGCTGAGCGGTATGCCATCATGCACATAGGAAGTTGGAAATCCCAATCTTTTTGGTCTTGTTGTGGTTTGCCGCGAAGCATCTCGATTAAGGTGCTATTAAATCTCTCCACCTGCCCGTCAGATTGAGGATGTGATGCGGTTGTTCTTGTCTTTTCAATGTCCAAAAGTTTACAAATTTCGGATATAACTTTGGACTCGAAGTTGGTCCCTTGATCGCTGTGTATTTGTCTTGTTACTCCAAATCTACACACAAAATCAGATACTACCTTTTCGGCGACTGTAGTTGCTGCTTGGTCAGGTATGGCACAGCTTTCAGTCCATTTAGTAAAATAATTAGAGATAAACAAAATGTACCGATTACCTCTTTGTGTGACCGGCAAGGGTCCTAGGATATCCATTGCAATCCTTTCCATGAGCGCTCCAACGATGTACTGTTTTAAGGGGGCACGTCGTTTCTTTCCTGGACTCTTCTTAGCTTCACATTCATGACAACGAGTGACCCATCTATGGACTTGAGCAGTTAGACCAGGCCAATAGTACCGTATTCGAAGAGCGAGTACAAAAACACCATGGCTTGCTGTTGTATGGTTGTGATGAGCTGCTAGTGCTTGTTCTCGTAGGTTATAGGGTAGCACAATCTGATATGTCAATTCATCTCCGCTCTCACTTTCCCATTTCCGGTAGAGAACAGCATCTTGTACCTTCAGACGGTCCCACTAGGCCCATAGAGCTTTGATGGTGGTATTTTCTTGTGATACTACTTCCCAAGAAGGGCGCTAGCTAGAAGATTTCTTCAGCTCGATAAAATTCTTAAGTGTAGGGTCAGCCATTTGTTGCTGTGCCAAGTACTGGTAGGTCCATTCGGGCTCAATCTTAACAGTACATGCGGTAACTCGTGGTTCCTTTACGTTATTTGATGGCTGACTCAGCTGTTCATCAATGTCCGTAATCGACGGGTGACCAGACAAGTCTGTCTGAATTTATGAAACGATACAAGCACTACTTACAGATCAGCAAGTTTACGGTTCGAACTGACCATGCACCATTGAGATTTATCTTGAAAACTAAGAAACCTGAAGGTTAACTGGCTCGTTGGGTTGCCCTCCTCAGCACCTTTGACTTTGCCATCGTGTACCGTCAAGGACAGCAGCACTGCAATGCTGATACAATGTCCCGAATACCTTGCACAGAAAGATGAAGATGGTGACAGAACCACACAAAAGGTTTAAATACAGTTGAAGTTGGAACACAGACACAATAGCTAAAAGTTCCTTTCGCGTAGTGCAGTAGTTACGTTCTGACTTAGAGAGAGTGCGGCTAGAGAATGCTACAGTCCTTTAAACACCGTCCTGTATCTGTGAAAAAACACACCCGATGCCGTGATTACTGGCATCGGTATCAAGAACGAAGGGTGCGTCCATCTCGGGATAAGCTAATACTGGTGAGTTAGTCAACATTTTTTCTTTTTCCCCCGAAACGTTGCTTAGAATATCATCTAGTATATACAAATCTATTGTAGAAAAGACGAGACTGTATAAAGAAAGGATTAGACGTTTTGGGCTGAAGAACTGATTTTAAGGAAAAAGCGGCTGTTATATATGTCACTGAGATTTTTATGTGCAACAACTGATTACGAGATGGCGAAGGGATGGTAAAACGATTTTCTCAAAGAACAGGTGAAATATATTGGAAAGAAAGTTTTGACCGTAATAACAGAGACAAAAAGATAAAAATAGATATAAATTGAGAAGTTAAGTCGAGTTGGCAATGATGAGTGAAGCAAAGCCGCCGACTGACCGTCGTTTTTCAGTAAACTTTTCAGTGTCATTCTTTGCTTTCAATACCATAATACATTTGTCTAGTAGGTTTATGCTAAAACAAGTAGAGTACTCGTTCTTGTTTTCTACGCGCCTCATCGACAATATATTGACTCATAGGAAACTCGACCTGGACTTCAGTAACTTTGGATTAATATATATGAGTATTGTTTAACTAATTCATAGGAACACCAGACACTGAGCAAAGAGAAGAAGAAGAAAGAGAGAACAAACATCTAAAAGAAGAAGAGATGGAGAAGAATAAGGGGGGGGGAGAAGAGAAGGAGAAAGAAGAGAAGGAGAAAGAAGAAAAGGTAAGGGGAAAAAAGATGATGAAGAATGAGGGCTAAAGGGCGCAAGAAGCAAAAATTAATGGATGGAAAACAAGGCTCAGATCGAACTTCACATTGAAAACTAAATAAAATGGATGATAATTGATGATATTAGGTTCGGCTCACGTAAATTTTGACGTTTGACCATAGTCGAAACGTGATAACTGAAATGTAAAAAAACACTGACTATATTTTCAGCACTAATTCAACATGGCGTGAAAAGCTGAATGTTGAAATATTGAGTTAGGGGTGAGGTTGCCATTAAGCTAGCTAAGCCATGCAGCAAAAGAAACAAAAAGCTATTTATTGAATACCGTCTCCAGCTTCTTGTGGACGGTCCAATCCGTATATTTTTGAATACGCTGACGTAACAGCGCTAATCCTTAGAGAGAGCTCATGGTCATGCTCAAGCACACTTACTTCATTCCTTTACTTCATTTATATTTACAAATATCATTAAAACACAAATATACCGTTAAAAGGCCGGTATCCAAAGGCCGCGGGATTTTAAAACATTCAGTGGTGTTGTTAAAAACCTGATGACGATTTTTATGCGCGAATATTTGTTAGCGACGTATAGGAATGAGTTGAAAGCAAATCCAAACTGAAAAGTGATTGATGTAATTACGTAATGGTGCACGATATCCAAAACTGACCGTGCACGATGTACAAGCTGATCGTTTGCGATTACGAATGAAACCAATCTGATCGTGTTGGATGGGAAATCGCACACGATTTCCCGAGATAGAATTGATCCAATGTGTTGTATCACACTCAGAACTTTAAAACTTTAGCAAGAATTCATTTTGTTTAAGTGATTTACTTTCTCGCAAAAATAAAATAAAAGTGTCTTATAATCGTTATAGTGCGTTTGACAAAAGATATTTTGGAGTTGTTTGTCGGAAATATTTTATTTTCACTCCGAAAAATGTTATAAAGTCACTCTGAACCATGAATCAATCCCCTCCCCTCCCCTGTGGTGCTGGTTTGTGTTGACGTGTAAACGAGGCAGTCACGTGGTATAAGAGGAGCAGTCGACGAGAGAAGTTGTTGTGTGAATATTTTCTGACTAAAAATCCTTCTTTTAATCCTCAAATATGGATCTTTACGGGCTCATATAGCATCCTAAAGGTAAATTACCTATCATTTTAGCTATATATTGTTTAATTATTTTATTTAGAGCGATATTTTAGAGTTGAATTGACCGTAAAGAGTTCGGTTGCTCGTCGCCATGTTTTGGCGGGATTCATTCTTAACAATTTAGCTTCAAGTTGAACGATTTATTGCTTGAAAAAAACTTAAATATCCGAAATAGATTATGCTTTAATGCTTCTTTGGGAATTTAGCAATGTTTCATGGTAAATTATCTATACTTTGTGCGATTTTGTTGGATTTTACATGCTCATCAAACAGACTATTTAAGTCAGTTTTCGTTCGGCGTTTGATTTTTGTTTGCGCTTGGAATCTTGAATGAATACGAGTTATTATGAGAATAAGAGACATCAGATTTCTCCAAATCCAAAGATTACTGCACGTCCTTTGTGATCGTAGGGTCTGAACTCGCCTAGAGTTAAATAAATAAACTTTTGTCAATCCAAGTTAGAAAGAACTGCTGCCCATGACTCTTCAGCTTCGCCTTCAGAGTCTTGGGAGTGAAGGGCTTAATAAATTATTTGTGGATATAAAAACACATATTTTGGTTGAGGATTTGGGCAAGCAAGCAAGGAATCATTATAAAATCCTGGTATTTTGGTTTCATTGAGGAATTTCGAGGAGATATAACAATCTTGTTGTGCCACAAGAGTTTTTTCGCTTCTAATGCTTTGACTCATTCGCAATGCTTCTCTTAAGCCTGGTTTCCATATGATCGCTCACGATCGCCGGATCGCTGAAAATGATGCCAGCGATCGTGAACGATTATATGGAAACACTTTTCAGCGATCGAGCGATCGTGAGCGATCGTTAGCGATTATGTGGAAACACATGTCAGCGATAGAGCGATCAAAATGTATCCCATAACACATCTGTCAGTTTTGGTAGCCATAGCAACGTACTAAACAAAACATTGGCCTTGAGTGAAGACTGTATATTCTAGATTGATTTTGAGTTCAAGTTATTTCTACACAATATGGCTGAAAGTCATGATAGTGCAGCCTTAAGGGAAGAAATCCGAAAGTATGAATGTCTGGACAACAGGAATATTCTCGATCAAACAGTGGAAGCTCATCGAATAGGTTGTGGTAAAGACCTTGCTGTTTTCTGTTTTTGAAGACGTCTCACCCAAAATCGATGAGATCTTTTCTGTTTCAAATGTGATCTTCACTTGGCTAAAGCAAGCAGAAGAACACTGCTTCCTCGTAGAAAGACGCTTTCTTCGTCCGCCATGTTGTCAAAACGCTATGCTACCACGCGTGGCTCATATGGATTACGACTTACCATAATATCCGTTTGCTCATAAAAGAGCCACAAACTCAAGTGGAGCTCGCTGTAGCATAAACTTCAGCGACCTAATGGAAACATGTCAGAAACTGATAGCGATCATGAGCGATTCATGCATCAATAATTTCAGCAATCCGGCGATCATGAGCGATCATATGGAAACCAGGCTTTACTAATCTTGTAATCTTATATTTTAACTTACAATTAATTTCCCTTACTTTAGTTGCTATGAGATTAAAATTTCCTTGAAGGTAAAAAATATGAAAAAATGTGAAAACACCCAGCATGTTAAACTGCATGTCAGGGTTGGCTGGTTTAATTTCATAATCAATATTAATCGATAAGATTAGTTGATTAATATTGATCAGTTATCGGCAGTAGATGATTAAACGATAGTTACATGAAGATAATATTATCGACAATAATTACAAGTTATAAACAATAATATAAATTGTTAGTTATGTTATAGCTATACATAAGTGAATTTATAAAGAATTATTTCTTTTTTACGAATGTATAATGAATCTTTCGTAAACCTTTTTGTTTCAATGATATATTTTTGTACTTTTAGAAACAAATTAAGATAATTAGAAACACTTAAATTGGGAGATCCGTTCAAAAAGTGATCAACCTTTTATTTATCAGTGGTATAGTTCTCATAAAGCTGTGTGAAAACTGACAAAAAGGGCTGTACGAATAGTGGCATATTGAGAGTAAAGGATGAGAGTGAAAGAAATAATAACAAGCTGATTCAACTGAACCATCATTGCATTCACAAAATGGAGGGGGCTTACATGCGATTTTAAATATATGAATTCAGAGCAGACTGTTGAAGACGCAGTAGCGTTTGCAGTATGGAGGCCTGCCTACTTAAAGATATGTTTAAAAGTTGATTATATTCTTTACAGTGGTGAGATTGATTTAAAAAAATATGTTTAAAGATTTTGAGTTACAAATATTGTTGTCTAATTCGTTCCGTGTAGGAATTACAGAAGGCAAAAAAAAAAAACTTTTAAAGCAGGCAGTTAAATATATTGAACCTGCTGTGCAACAAAGCCCAATTTTTACGCTTTTTGAAATCACTTTTTTCACAGTTTTCTGTGTTCTTGCTCTGTTTTATGTATTTGATGGATGATCTATGGGAAATAAAACTCACACAACAACTGAGATGTACATGTTTATTGACCAGAAATATGATACCAGAAGTTACAAAATTTTGTAATTCTCAGGCTGTGGAATAAGGCTAGCCTCTCCCCCTCAATCCCCTGGTGTATAATTTCCCTCTTTTTCCTTTCTTCTTTTGTTCTGGAACCAGTGCACGATCTGTTAAAATACAAATATATCTGGTTAATATCTCGAAGACAAATGATGCTTGCCTTGCTTCGTTTTTAAGAAAACCCTGTGGTAAACGGATAAAAGGATTAAGGTCCTTGAGCAAATTCAAGATGGCGTAAACAGTGAGAGTGACTGGGATACCAAACTAATTTCGTAATTTTAAGCTTGAAGAAGGATTTACAGACTAAATTATACTTATCAAATCAAAGACGAGATATAATTGATCTTACTTTATTTCTGCTCTTGGCTTTTAGAGAGAAGAAGTTGAATACAAACGCTCTTTTAGAAGTTGGCGAAATGATCTTTCGAAGCCTTGGTAGTCTCTTTTCCTTGATCTTAAGGGTAACCAATGAAGTAGCTTATACTAACACTGGATCTTTGAGAATCTGGCGTCCTCTCGTGTGAATCTTCATTTGAGTATGGAACAGATCTGGGATAATGCACTTGAGCACATCGAAGGACTTTTACTTCAGTGAGCTTTTTAAGTAACTTTAACTGATCTGTGTCTTGTATCTGTCTGTACCTATATCTTCTTCAGTCTGGTCAGTGATGTAGTTACTTTCCTAATGATTAATAGCAGAAAAAATACTAATTTATTTTGAAATCTATGCAATATGTTAAAATGTCTACATCATCATGTGTACACAGGGCTTAAAATAACAGTGGCTCGGACACATGTACGGCAGAAATTATTTTAGGCCAGACATGGTGCCATTCAAGCCGGTCGAAACATAAATATTAAATAACAAAACGAAACAAGCACAAAACAAAACAAAAAAACCGAAACAACACACTTTTTAAAGGTTCTTGTGCATCTGTGATATAAACTCAAATTTATAAATGAAACACCATCATGAATGATGAGACGACGAATATATAGTTTACATCGGATATAAAACAATCAGCGTTTATTAAAACTATATACAAATATATTTATATATGTATATTAATAGAGTGTGAGTTCTTCCAACACTTTCAAAGTTATGACTTGCTCAATATTCTGCAATGATACAAAACTTCTACCGTTTCCTCAAAAGCAAGACCTGACACTTGAGAGCATCAAAACGGCCTGTAAAACGCATTTTCATACAGAGCTAGAATGTGATGTACTTGCCGGGGAACGAGGTCCGTCATACACTGCTTTAAGTCAAATAAGAGACTTTTAAGTTTTGCACGTGCGCTTTATAGAAAGTTCAAGTCTCTTCAAAGGCTGAAAAGTGATGTTGAGCATTTTTTGCCGTAACTTGTAAAAAATTATGTAGCATTTCACTCATAAAGTATGAGAATAAAAATCTCACTATATCACTCGTTTGATTTTTACAACTAAAACGATGACTATATATACTTCTTTTGGCAACATTTCAATTTTTAATCCTATCCTTTATCACTATTTTTTGCGTAAAATCCGAATCAGCCAAAAGCAAAATATGAGTTTTTGTTTTTATATTTCTGTTGTCACTGCCAGTTAATAAGTAGTGTATAAAATGCATTTTGAAAATGTGAACTTACCTTGCTTCTTACTGTTCTGACTCGACGGTAAGTTATGCCATGGACGAACTGAAAAGCTGGCTGACTTACTTGTATACTGTTTGTCTTTTTATTGGATACAAAGTATTTGTAATTGTTGGTCCTTTATGGGCAGGGTTATCTTGGTAACACTTACCACCGCGACCTGCAATAAAATACAACTTCATTAATTGTTTCTCCCACAAAAAATAATAAACAACAATAAATGATGTAGAAAGAAAATCATACTGTACCTTGTCTGCCAGCGATAAGGTAAACGTTCTGGAGGTTTGTGTCTGCGAGGGCATTGAATCTCTTTAAAATGTGGACTTTGGACCTATCGTCATATTTGTCCATACGACCTCTGCTGCAGCCGCAGTTTGGTCCAGTCTCTTTTCCTATACGAGTTTCCCTAAAAAATATGGACGTGTAAGTATTAATAACAACTCCCAATAAACCAGTTGCTCTCAGAAGAACCTTTTTCGGTTGACAACATTTCATTGAAGTCTTGTCAAGAAATCTTCCTCTACCTTGTCAAGCTTGATCAAGTCTCTTAGGAATGATTCTTTGAGCTGCATACTGCAAACTCGGATAATACTGATATCCTTATCTGGGAAGAAGGTCCGAAGCGTACTATAAGTTGTGAAGCTGCACCTACCTCTGGTAATACTACTCGAAGTGCTGACCACATAGCTCTATCGAAATCAAGCTTCACATTGTTACAGGAACAACAGATTTTAATTACTGTGCTTGGAGACGCCTCTGTGAACAAAGCGTGGGAGAAATATACTACAGAAACTAAAAGGGTGAGGGAAGGTATGAGTGGAACTGTTTAAGAGAGATAAATGCAAACCTTGTTGAAATTCGATTTTAAAAAAATCCTCTTTGATGATTACTTTGAAATTGAAGGTTTAAGAAGTATGCAATATGATAAAATGATAACATCCAAATCCTCACCGCTCCTTATCAGTGGACCAGTTACTGGTCATCAATGGAGAGGACTTTGTGACTTTTCGTCCAGCTGCTATGTTCATGCATCCACTATAAAACAAATCAAGGAAAAACAAAAATAACATTTACCTCACCACAAAGTACAGCATCTCGTAAGTGCCTTTAAGTTGAAATTACAAGTTTCAATTGCCATACCCTATTGTTATTTGCAAAAACATAATACAAAAAGAAAATTTTAAATTATATTTACCAAGCATATCAGTAGTAGTTGTAATAGGACAAATTTTGTCAGGTATACAAATCCTTATAAATCTTACTAATATTAAAGTGCTACACATTTCCATTTCTGGTGTTGGTTTTCAGAAATTTCTTCTCTTGACTTTCTTTTGCTTGTATGTATAGTGTAATAATGTCCACAACCCAGTATGGTACGAAAACAAGCCACTTGGTGTGAACAATCTGGCAAAAATGATGAAAAATATCTCCATTGGTGCCAATTTGTTAAAGGTCTACACCAACCAGAGCGTAAAAAGCACATCGGTCACAACGCTGTCAAACCAGGAGTTCCTTAGAGGCATATCATGGCCATTTCTGGCCATAAGATTGAGCAGAGTCTGGTAAGCTACAATTCCAGACCATCCACAAGCCAAATAAAGCGATGTTCTGAGATTATTTCCTGTACTTAATTTTACTGCTAGTAGCACTGTAATATGTGCAACCATTTGTAGTGGGTTCCTGGAACCACACAGTCAGGTACACTTTATCAGTGATCAAACATACCTTCTTTCTAGGCAGTCTCTTCCTTTGATGTCCCCCCAATCTTCTCTTGATGTGGGAGCCACTGCTTTGGTCGTGGCCAAAGTTAAGCTTCACCTTACTACATCCAATGTTTGGCCTTGTGAATCGGATGTAAGTGTGAATGTGGTCTTCACTGCCATTTGCATTTATGAAGGCCATGGACTGCTCAAGATGGAATGAGAACACCTCCCCACACAAACAGGACTTGGCATTAACCTTTGGCTTAAAACATTTCTGAACCTATAGATAGAGATATGAATATGGCTTTTAGTATTGATCAAATCGGATGGTCAGGAGTGAAAAAATAGGGTTACTGTGTTAATATCACGCCTACATAAAATACTCGTTTCTGTTTGGTCAAAGAACTATCATGATTTTTTTTCTTAATACTGTGCAATTAATGAATTAATGCAATTAATTAATTGAACACATCCAGCAACTTTCAATGTAGACGTGGCTGTTAAAAAGTTGTTTTCTTCTAGTAACCATGCCGTTGTCTATAGAAGCTACCATGGTACATGTGCAATTCATATCAGTTTTGCAGGATCCTGTAATGGGTGTATAAAAAAAGTTAAGCTTCACCTTATTACATCCAATGTTTGGCCTTGTGAATCGGATGTAATTGTGAATGTGGTCTTCACTGCCATTTGCATTTATGAAGGCCATGGACTGCTCAAGATGGAATGAGAACACCTCCCCACACAAACAGGACTTGGTATTAACCTTTGGCTTAAAAAATTTCTGAACCTATAGATAGAGATATGAATATGGCTTTTAGTATTGATCAAATCGGATGGTCAGGAATAAAAAAATAGGGTTACTGTGTTAATATCACGCCTACATAAAATACTCGTTTCTGTTTGGTCAAAGAACTATCATGATTTTTTTCTTAATACTGTGCAATTAATGAATTAATGCAATTAATTAATTGAACACATCGAGCAACTTTCAATGTAGACGTAGCTGTTAAAAAGTTGTTTTCTTCTAGTAACCATGCCTTTGTCTATAGAAGCTACCATGGTACATGTGCAATTCATGTCAGTTTTGCAGGATCCTGTAATGGGTGTATAAAAAAAGTTGAGCTTCACCTTATTACATCCAATGTTTGGCCTTGTGAATCGGATGTAATTGTGAATGTGGTCTTCACTGCCATTTGCATTTATGAAGGCCATGGACCTGCTCAAGATGGAATGAGAACACCTCCCCACACAAACAGGACTTGGCATTAACCTTGGGCTTAAAAAATTTCTGAACCTATAGATGGAGATATGAATATGGCTTTTAGTATTGATCAAATCGGATGGTCAGGAATGAAACTAGTTTACTTGGCAAAGATATATAAACACTTAATCCAACATTGGACTATATTGGCCATGCCCAATTGAGCATAGCCGCTTTAATCAAATAATATTCATAAAATAAAAATTACAATTCTTCAATTTAATTTTGCCCCAGTAAAGATGTGGGCTACAAACGCCAAAGCATCATCATATTATGTCGAAGAGATAATAGATTATGATGCACACCCCATCCAAAGGAAAAGCAGCACAACCCCGTTACAAGTGATCTGAATCTGCTGCTCTTGCTAATCAGATTCAGAAAACTCATATTAATTAAATACTATATTGTAATGTAAAAAGAAACTTTGGCCTGCCTCTGCTGCCCTTGCTGATCAGACAGTTCAAAGCTGAAAACTTATAAGAACATGGCATGATCCCCTTTGAATGCACCTGCCAATCAACAGGGATTGCTTAAAAGTTGAAGAAACAGGCACGAACGACCATGGCTGCTGCCCTTGCTAATCAGCCTAATCCTCTGCAACACTGATCAACAACATTAAGTTGAAACAGATTGAATACGTATGTATTTTTAAAATGCATTGGATTTCCAGCGCCCCATGGTTCGGATCTGCGCATCAGACATCCCCTTATCAGCAGCATGAGAAGCAACTCCGATGCGGAAGCTATGTCCTTTATACTTAGAGGGATCAAGACTACAATACCGCAGAGCTATCGCCAACTTATCGGTAAAAAAGGATCTAGGAACCGGGTTGCCATCAGGCATGACAAAAAGAGCACCCCCACTGTAGCCTCTTAGTGCAAGGTTTTCTAGTAAGTGCTCAAACCGGACAAAAGGAAAGTTGTCGAGAAACCACAAGTGAGAAAGGTCGCTGATTGTAATTGTGTTTGTAATTAACAACTGTACCTTGAGTGCCTCAACTTGGTTCTTATTATTGAAAAGCTGAGTGACATGATGTAACTGTATAGTGTTACCAGAAGGAGAATCTGTTATTTACCCCACTCTCGAAAATGTAAAAAAGGCAAACAAGCACATGGCCTTAAATAGGCTTTTGTGAAATTGCGAACAAGTTATCTGCGAGGCTGCTCCAACTATTCTATCCAAAACTGGGGACAGTAATTGGCAATCTGCAGTCCAAAGGATGGGAAACCTTACAGTAACCTTTCACATTTGAACTATAAAAAATGTTTTGGTTGCATCCGGAAATCCATACAATCTGTGGCTATACCCCTATAGCTGAAACATAAGTGCTGACTGTTGATGCCGCGTATTTGCGATCATACAAATAAGCAATAAAGAGAGCTACAGTAGTAGAACACGAGGACAATACCAGGTAATCAGATATTTGTTTCACTTGATAAGGGATAAAGTTTTTTCTTAATTGCACCGGCACTTTAAAATTTCTAAATTAAGTTTTGTTTTTCATATTAGGTAAAGGGTGGTTCCTGAACATCCGTTTTCGAGATAATTTCCGTTGCCGCTCACTGTTGCCCAGTCAAGTACCATCTGCAGCTGAAGTAGTAGAGGAATACAGACAAAAGGGAGGTCAAATCAATGAAGAATCTTCCTTTGGTATCGACCCACTCCACGGGGATGCAACGCTAAATATGCTCGTGACCAACAATTCTTTTTGCGCTATAATTCATACGCAACAGATGCGCACGCTATCGCTAATCACCGTGAAGATTTTTTTGAAGAATCTATTTTGCATTTTATTGACGTCACTCTTAACGCAACTTGAAAATATCCAACTGGTTGTTATTTCTTATTGCATAATGTAACAGTATGTTAGTTTATAGTATTCTGTGATTCGTATATTCACATAAATAGTATCAGTTTTGTTCTCGCAGTATGCCCTACAATGGACTACATTTTAAAATCTAACCAATGTTTTACGAAAATTAAGATATTTGCTACGAAAAATACTCAACTGGCTGCATTGATTTTACATATTTGTTTAAGTCTGGAAAAAATGTACATTGCAGAAACAATATACATTAACTCAAAGCTAAACTTAAGTTTGATACTGACTCTTGACTGTGGACGTTTGTATGTACTAAAACAGTTAACGCAACTTTTAGATCACTCTCATGCAACCTGGTCACTGCATTTTCTCAATTATTTCATCGAGCCCGTGGAAAGGGATCACTTTGCTAACCCCCTTCGGCATTTCTACAAAGGGGACAAGTGTCCCTCCTCCTAAAACCAACCTATTCATGCTTCAGAGCAACCGACCTTTTGCCCACCAGCATTGGCGAACGCAATTTCCTTCTTTGAGATTCTCTGGCATATTTTACATGTTAGCGTTGGTTTTAGTGACTGCAATAGATCACTCTGATCCCTATTTGTATCATTAGATAACAATGACTTAATATCACAGAGATCTTTCTGAATACTACTCTGACTGTCGCTTCCACTCCTTCTCGAACATGAAATTCAAAAT